>NW_027153064.1:32549-102242 GCF_002600585.1 Cystoisospora suis
TGGACAAGTGTGCTGCGGAATTGGAGCAGGGCTGAGATGTGGACGCATCGGCGGAGCCGCCCCGCAATCGGGCTGCACAGCATGGATGTTACTTTATGAGCCAGTTGATGTCGTTTGATACTTCGACAGACAGGGGGGCTTTGTTTCCAGGAGTTCGTGTATGATTTACGACTCAGACAGCATGGTCTTTCGCTGATGAGTCTCGTTCGATTTGAAATATGTGTGCAGGTTGGCTATGAAAACGCGGGCACTTGCGAGTTCTTATATGATCCAAAAACGCATGAGTTTTTCTTTCTAGAAGTCAACGCGAGGCTTCAAGTTGAACACGTTGTAACCGAGTGTGTCGGGGATTTCAATCTCCCTGCAGCTCAGCTTCAGGTAGTGACAAGAATCGCAGGAGTAATAGACCAATCGTACCCGCGTTCTTCGGTTCACGTGGGCCCTGCCGGTTCACCTCAGAAAAAGTGACCGTTGTATGCATTCCCCCCGTCATGAGCACGTGCTTCTCTAAGGGCTGTCCACCAGTCGTACCCTCCGCATTAGAACACTTAGGCAAATGCCCAGCAGCTTCAGCCGAGCTCCGGATCATTGTGGGTTCCCGGGTTAAGCCTTTTGTACTCCAATTCAAGACTGTTGGCTTTAGCGTGCCTACACGTCTATTCAGCAGGCGGTAACAAACGGTTGTTGGACATTATACACCTGGTTTGTCAGGCCACTGTCTGTCATACGAACCGCCCGTATGCTGCGCCCCTTCTGCATATCATCCATCACAGCCGTTTAGCTCTGTCCCGACAGGCTTTTTTCTCATCTTACCCGTTTCTCAATGCAGCTGCGCCGAAGACACTTCTCACAACAAGTTATGAGGCTACGCTGTCGGCCTGCACCTTTTTACTTGTAGAAACGTTTGCTGCGTTTGTTGAGGACACAGCCTGCCTGAGTCCCTCTGGTACTTCTCCCTTCTGTCCTTCCCAAGAGGCCAGCATGGATCGTCACGCTACGCAGACTAAGCGGCCCATCGTTGATCAGATCCGAGCCCCCGATTGGTGGCAGAGGTTACTGAAAGAAAATGAATTCACTTAGATTCCCTGTCAATTTCAGCAATAGGGTAACAAACGATATACCCATCCACACGGGCGGTCATCGGTCCAGGTTAATGCTACTCTTGTCGGTTCCTGTTTTCCGAGCCCTCCGTCCATCACATCGCCTTTCAATCAATATACCCAGTCACATTGTACGAGTGGTGACTTCTTTTGTGTCTTCTGTCCACTTCGACAACAATGTTCACCGGGCCCCTCCCCATGTCTTCAGGTTTCTATGGGAATCAAGATCGACAACATTCCAGATATCAAGGCGTACTTGAACAACTCAGCCTCGCAGACTTTGCCGCACAAACACATCATCGCTTCGCGAATCACAGCCGAGCACGCGGAAGAGGTAGGGAAGACCTCAGATCCTCATGAGACAAAGGCAGCCCGGGACACGCTTCTGTCGTTGCAGCCAGCGACAAAGTAACTGCTCTCAAGCACTTTGCCTTGTAACACCCCGGTCTCCCCCGTGTGCACTCGCGGTGGTAGTGATTGTCCAGTCTGGAGAGCTGTCTTCTATGCATGCTGTACACACACGTCTTTTCGGGCATACCGAGTCACAACATGAAGAAAGTACTTTGTTAACCCGCAGCTGTACTGTCGTGCTGAGGTCCCTTACTTTCGTATACAGGTGCGGTTGGACAGACGGTGGTGGTTTTCGACCATCACCGTCTGTCCAAAAATGGATGTTGTATGGGGTTTTCCCTTGCTGGTAAAGCCTACGACACTCCAAAGGTTCGGGACGGGACGAAAGGCTGCTCAGCCTTAGGAAAAGCCAGATTTTTACATGGTAGTGTCGATGAGTGCCTCTTTTTGGCAGTGCGTGACTTTGTGTGTGCGGGTGTGTGCGGTTTCAGTCCTTCCGGCCAACCGTTGGTCTGGTTCACGAACTGACCTTCAGGCCCTCACGTTTCGTGTGGGGGTACTTCTCTATTGGCAGCAAGGTACTGTTGCTGTTTTTCTCTAATTGGTTAACTGACAGGGGTATATGCCGCGCCAGCTTAGTATGTTGTTTGTCGTTACCCCGGGCATGCGGGGGCAGGTCTACTTTTTTCCTAGCGAACTATGCGGAGGCTTTGGCAGAATAATGTTTTCGTGTGAAACGGGGGCGACAATCCACATCAGACAATCTTGGAAGGTGAAATGTCCGGTGTTGACACATACAACGGAGCTTCTCAGGCTTCGTTCCACTTGGACAAGAATGAGCGCTGATTCAGGGCACGGGTTCTCTGTAAAGCCGGGTGTGCATCTCCCCATGGCGAAGAGTCAGACCACAAGGGCAACATGTGTGTGCTATCGACCGATGGGGTACAGCGCCACGTGGCGGTCCCTGTTTCTTCCCAGCTTTGACAAAACTAGATTAGCTAGCTTGGGAAACGCGTCCATGGACAGCGATGTGTGTCTGCTGTAATGTGCGCAGGGCAATATCCACCCTTTCAACGACGCCCAGTTTGGCCATCTCTTTGCTCAAGGGAAAGTATGTTTGTCAGTTTTACGGTCACTTTGCGTTCTACGACGAACAAGGTTCTATTCCACTGGCATCTACTATGATTCAGACCTGACGCTGCTGGTTCAGGAGAGGAACAGGCACCGGATGGAGTCTTCGCTTCCGTTGGAAATGTTCACGCCTTTCCCTTTGTCGCCTGGTGATTTGCGGTCGCTCTGCTGTTATGGCAGGTGTCGGTGTACCCCGTCTCCCTAATGTTATATACGAGACTAACGCGAATATCCTTTTTATCGTATACAGTATATTGTGTAAGTGGCGTACTTGTCGATAGTTCTTGTGGCGTTGAGCAAAGGCGTGGAGGTGGTGGGCTTTTTTTTCTGGTGACCTTACTAAAGCAACAATCATAGTTGGTTGTGGCCGGAAGTGTCACGGCCTGAAACTGCTGAGCTTGTCCTAGGGCCGTGAAGACATAGATCGTTGATGCTTGGTCAGGGGGCTCGTCGCTAGAGGTCATGGAGTGCATGCCTACGTTTGTCGTCTCTCTTTTGTAGGATCGAAGGGAGGCTATCAAGCACATGGTTCTCGCACTGAAAGACATGACGATTAGGGGCGAGCTGCGCACAAACGTTGAAGCTCTCATTAAAATTCTGGAACACCCTGACTTCATGTATGTTCCCCCCTTCGTTCTCAGGCCCGTGACGAGTGTGCATGACCTGCTTTTACAATAGTTTCTCCTAACTCCGCTCACCAAATGCGGCATTGCCGGGGACACGCAGCAGACTCGTCGAGACTGTTGCTTGTGGTCAGGCTTCCCAACTCATGTCACTCGGCACATTTTCTCTGGGTCTCTGCACTTCTTTCCTGCTTGAGGTCAAGTGTATTCCAAGCACAAAGTATACTCCGCGGTAACTGAGAATGCTTCGGCACCCGGCCTCCCCTTTTCCGTTTTTTTCTGAGTAGTCCGAGTTTTTGCGTGAAAACGGGGGATATCGCTGGGCAGAGTGTTGGGGTGCCGGAGTGATTGTTGTACGTGGGCTGTCCAGATCGTGGTTTGAAGGACCTAGGGAAGTGTATGTTCGTGTGTTCAAGTAGTCTCGCATACAATGCCTCATGCGAAAGTGCTCTGCGAATCGTACGCTTACGTACTTGGCGGCACGTGCTGGGCTTAAGAAACGAGACGTTCTTATGCCGGGTACTCCCAGCAGATGTTACCACGTGTGTTGTAACCGCGAACGTGGGACCCCGGGAGCGCCCTACTATCTTTTTTACTGTGTTCGTGTGTCCGCAGCAAGAACGACACGCATACGACTTGGTTGGAGCAGCGAGTGAACTTTACTAGTGACAGTAACGATGTCTCACCCAAGCTGCTACTTGGTGTGCTTCTTGCCGCTGTGTTTGAGTCGTATACACACTTCCGAGAAAGCGAGGAGGAGTTTGTTAAGCGAGTAAGGGTGCCCACTCGGTCTGTATACAAGTCAGTGTTTCACTCAGTACTCTGCGCGTTGCTGCAAGCAGCTCTCAACATCAGTCTGTCTTCCAGGTCACCATCATCCATTCTGTAATTCTCCTTGACATTCCTTGTCTGACACATTTGCTTCAGTTACTGTTTCACTCTCGTTGATGGCATAAAGAGCAACACTCCATTGGTGTTACTTGAAATGACGTTTGACACCGCGTCGGTGTTCTTTGTCGACTATTTTCGCACCCGAGTTGGCTTCAGAGTGACGTTTCCCGAACAAATTCTTGATGTGTATCAGAACCTGGAAATACCAGTACAGGCGTTATCTTTAGCTTCAGTACGGTCGGCGATGTGCCGGAGATAGCTCCTGTTCATGTGGTTTTGTCTCCATGTCGTAGTATGCTGCTTTGTTATGGTGCTGTTGTAGCCAAGTGCCCACCTGTTTTGTCCCTCCTCCCTCTTCTAAGGCGTGCAAGTGAGTACGGGGCGGCACACAGTCTTCCAGACACTAAACACCAAGTTTTGTCGTTCCCCTTACCCGTTTCACTTCACGATCTGTCTCAGCCTTTCGAGCTCTCTCTTCAGGGTGCATGTGTAGTGAGTTATGTGAAGTCCAGTGTCCACTCAGCCAGATGGTCAGTACGTCACCTTGTTTCGCCCTTTTCAGATGCCGATCTAAGACATTCTTCTCGACGGGCGCTGCAGTATCAGACCGCGTTCTTCTGTGTGTTCTTACTGTTTCAGGTTGAACAAGGCCAGCTGCCTCCGTCAATCTCTGTCTCGTATGAGTGCACGCTTGTGTATCGCTCGACAAAGTTTACCCTGCAGTGTACGTACGCCGGGCCAGGCACGGTGTGCGTAAGCTTGAACAACAGCAGCACGACTGTACACATCCGACGCATTGTTTCTGTGGGGGCTGGAGGTAGTGGCTCTGAGCAGCGCGATGGAGGTTTCCTGGTTAGGGGCGGTGTCGATGGGAAGAGTCGGAAGGTTTACTACAAGGAAGATAACACGGGACTTCGAGTTAGCTTCGATGGCGTCACATACACATTCACGAAAGAAAGCGACCCGACACAGGTACTGGTGCATGTGTGTCTATACTTCTCTGTTTATCTACGTCTACGCAGTGATGCGAAGATGCTTCTGAATCTTGGTTGTGGGGGTAGTCGCTCGCACTATCCAGAATAGTTTAACTACGTCGGGCTGATTGATGGATCGCGTGAAAGTGAGTCGCACAGTGTCAGCCTGTCTCTCGCGGAAGCATGATAATTCTCTGTTATGCTACTCTGCTGACGGTTAGTTGAGGTCAAACTTCGAGTATCGGAGTACCTTAGCACAACCACAGGCTCGCGTGCCACAGCCTCGTTAACGAGTTTCTTCCACTTCGCTGAAAAGAGGCTGCGTTGATAAGAACATTGTGTGACGCCGGGATGATCCCTGGCCTCCAGCCTTTCAGCGCGTCTCCACACCTCGGGGAGGTCGACTATCTTTGGCTGAGTGAGCGAAATGTGCGAAGTATATGCTTTTCCTCTGTATTTCACAGTGCGACCCACTGTAGTTTGGTGTTCAAACACGTGTGATTTCCTTGTTCTGACGGTTGTTCGTCTCCACGAGCTCCTCATGACGGCCCCGGGGTAGCGTGAGCTGCCCCGTCTGGAGGGAATGATGTGCTCTGCTTTTTTCCAGTGTAGCACTGTTTTCCTGTCTTCTTGAGAGATCTCCCGTAGTTTTAGACAGGGTGCAGTTTGTTAGTGATCCGCGCTTCACAATAGGGGAACGCCCGAGTGTTGCGACACTACGCCAGTCGGCATGTGACGAATTTCCCTGGGGTCGGAGTTGCCAACGATTCATGGCTCTCTCGCACGGTCGGCTGTTTTTCGAACCACATCACGGAGGTCAGTAGTGTGCAACGACCACGTGCGGCCACCGACGTTTCGTGGTCCGGGCTCAGTGTGCAGGGGTGTGCTGTTCCAGCCGCTGAAACGGTTTCGTGTTTTTCTTTTACGATAGCCCACTAGCGGCCTTCGGCGTCGGGATTCGGCGCGCAGCGTGAGGTCACCTGTTCATGAATTGGGCAACGTTCAGTACTACAGACTACTGCGTCAGGACCGCCGCTTCTCTGAGCAACCTCGTTTTCTCTCACGCTGATGCGGTTCACGTAAAAAAAAAAAAAAAGCGCCACCGCCTCCATATCCGGGGAGATTGCTCACCGGCGCAGATGTGTGGCTTTGGCCCACCATTCGAGACAATGCCAGCTCTATTTTGGTCCTGACGCAGGTCCGACCTCCTGTTAGCGGCAAGCTGGTTCGGTGGTTGGTAGCAAACGAGCAGAACGTCGTGAAAGGGCAGTCGTACGCTGAAATCGAAATCATGAAGATGTACATGCAACTTCACGTCGAGGAGACGGGCAAGCTGATGCACGCTATGGTCGGTGGCCCCCCCCGGTCTTTTCTTCCTACATGTCTTACTGATACAATGGTTTTGTCGATTGTTCTTTCGATGGCTATGTGATAACAAAGCCTGAAGGTTTTCTTCCTCTTCTAGATGACACCATCCTGCTTGACCGAGTAGGTGTATGTGTCTACAACCTGGATCCTAGCGGCGACCGTTTCACTGACCAGCAGCTGACGAGCACACTCCGTGGAAGTGTAGCGACAGGGGGGAACAGTTTTATGACAGACACTGTGAGCGACCATTTGCCCGCAGTGACGTGCGTGTTTTTCATATGACACGAATGTGGCTGATATAGTCTGGATACGCGTCAGCGTCTTTCGGAGGCTGTGAGTTGCGATCCCTTATGCCTTCTGCCGTTTCGATCCTTCTGCACTCCGTCTCTGTTTTGACCGTGAGTGTCAGCGAAGCTCGGAAGTGCATTTGTGTGGTCGTTTGTTTAGTCCGAAGGCGCGGTATTTCAAGCAGGAGATCTGCTGGCCACGCTCGAACTGCCACCTGGAGTGGTCGTCACGAAAGCAACTCCCTTTGAGGGCACATTCCCTCCTTCATCCTCTTTCTCTTCCTCCAAAGAGCATTCTGACTCACAACATGGCACGACACCTGACGATACCCGGAGAAACAAGCTACTGAAGCAGGAACAACAGCGAGACGAGCACAAGCGGATACAGAGACTCCTGAATCCTCTGCCTACCTATCGCGCCTGTCGTGATCAGCTCTACAACGCTTTACGCGGTTACCAACTCCGTCAAGAAGACGAGGACGAGGCCGTTGCACGGTTCTTCGAGTGTACACTGAACCCCATGCTGCCTGTATGCGAAGTGAAGGAAGTGCTAGCCGTGATTGGTAAGGGATCTGGAACTGTATCCTGTGTCTCAGACGAACCGGAAAATGAGGTTGCATCCGTTTTCACAGGTATGTAGGTGGGTTCGGACATTGGCGTATCCGTACGCGGATGTGTTAGATTCTGTACACTGCCGGCCAGTACTGTGACGCCACCTGCTTATGTGGCCTCAATATGGAGGCGGGATTGTTGGAGTAAGGTTCAGTCACAGTTACCGATTGCGTCTTCGGCTTTGTTTTCTGTCTCACCAGATTCTCAAATGCCCGAGCCGCTGACGACCCGCCTCCGAAGAATCCTGAGTGAGGCTGAAACTCGAGTCGTAGCAGCTTTCGGGATCGAAGACAAGGGTGAGAAAGAACATCCCCGGTGTCCGCGGACACAGGCATCCTTTCTAGATGAAGCTGGCGACGACAGCGCCACGGCAGGGGGACCGGATCGTTCATTTCCGGCCGGGAAACAAGAACTTGGAGGAGGTGTCTCCGATGGTCCACTGCTTTTGCTTGAGAAAGAGGAGCAGCAGACGTGCGCCTCCGAGGGGCTTGCTTCATCGCATACATCAGCTGGACAGCAGTCACCTAATATATGTACTGGGCTCCCAAGCTCTACATTCCGCCACCCGAGCATAGGGGGGACAACCACAGTGACTTCTAAGAAACTGAAGTCGTCGTCTTCGCCCGGTTTTCTGCTTTTCCCACCTTTCGCTCTTGAACTCCCTGTGAGCGAGTGTTTTGCTGCTATCGAGTCACAGCTGTCTCTGCAAGCCGGAGGGGCGGGTTCGGGTAGCCAGGATACATCAGCCGAAGTCGCTCTCTTGCCTGCCGCGGAGTACGTTGGCGTCTGTGTGACGAGAGGACAATTGCAGCCGTTGTTTGAGTGCTTGCGAAAATACGAGAGAGGCCTCATTATGGCCGCTGCAGATGATATCGCTTCTCTCCTCGGCAAGTATCTGGAGGTAAGACGGCATATCGTGAGCTTTTCTGCTTTCTCTGACATCTTTGTCCTGGTCTTCTAGCTGTGCAGGGACACGCGTACACGCACACACGTATCTACGCTTTTATGGTATCTCTTGGTCTACGAACATCTCCCCGAAGCACTCATCTCGCACGCTGGGGCACTCGAGTTTGCTGGTGGCTGGTGTAAAGTTATGTTATCGGGCCCTTGACATGTGAGGACGACCGAGGTAGTGTGAGACTGCGGGTACACGTTGGGGCTCTTCCGACGACCACTACTTAAGGCCACGGTGACACGTGTCGAGGATCAGCGAGGGGGAAAGGGCAGAGGAGTGTGCTGCGCCGTGCTGGCTGTGTGTCCATGTTTGTTCGGATGCGTGCCTCTTCGCATGTGTGTGTATTTGGAGCACATGTAGGGACAAGTATGTGGTTGCGTGGAAACCTGGTGTATGCACTCATGCGTGTGAGTGTGGTCTCTGTGGTGTACCTGTCCGTACCCCCAGGAATGGATTTGCACGTAGCGGGACGCGGGTCTGCCGCAGCTGTATCTTTGCAGCTGTCACGAGATGCGCTCTTGGAGAAAGGTACTCGTATTGTTCCTGGTTGCGATGGCGTCACATACCTCTGAGTTTCTTGTCCATGTGAGCGGCTGTTCGTGTCGTGGACTTCAGGTAGAGGAACTATTTGAGAATAGCCGGGAGAGCGCAGCCAAAATCATATCCATGAAGAGGACGGAAGCGGACGCGGCAGCTCTCGCCTCACTGCAAAGAAGTCACCAGGCCTTGAAAAGGAAAAACAGACTTGTTGCACGTGTATTCGAATTCATCCGAACCTGTCCGGGTGAGCAGTGATTACAAAGCCTTTTCTCTACACTTTACCAGTCTACAGAACGTTAGGCTGAGAAGTGGCATGCAACCTGGCGCTCTCTTTTTCAAGAAACGAAACGGAGTGATGTCGTTGCAGGAGAAAAAGTAGCCTGCTGCTGAGCTGCTGGCCAAGCAAGGAAAAGTGCATTCGTTTGAGACTACTCTCTAGTGATACACCAGCCAAGATGACTCTTTTTGTGTGTGAGTGTATGTGTGGTGCGCGTTCTATTGTCTCTACTAGTGGATCCTCAACGTAAAAAAAAACAGGCGGTGTGTCTTTAGTACATCTTTAATCTAAGGAGAGCTGTTGAAGGTGTAGTGCTTGTCTTCCTGGGTTTTGGTACAGTGGGAACGCTTCAAATTTTCAGTTTCCCTCTCATTATATCCTGTCGACGTCGACTACTTGTTGCTCTGTCTGCTACTGGGCATCGCATGGGATACGACAGGCCGATAAGGCGTCTTTGTGATGATGAACGTGTGGCCGAGAAATGACAAATTTACGCTTGTGTCGTGCATCGCAGGCAGACAAATAATGAGCGGCTGTGTCGTTCCTTATGCTCGGCTGTGCTCGACACGTCGCGATGTGTTGTCTGCGGGCGTGTGTCTTTTTCAGTGTGGCAATCTCCTCTCTTTCTCCAACGGTACATGCGATCTTACTCTCATTTCATGGAGAGCCTGCCAAATCTGCACGATTGTTTCCAGCGACTGTCTACCTTGGGCGGGGGATCACCGGAGTACGCTGCTGTCTCCCTACCAGCAAGACAGCTGATGCTTGCTAAGCGTAGGCAGCCCCTAGCTGAGCAAGTCCAGCATCTTGTCCAACGTATCTCCCAGCTTGCCGGTCACTCCACACCGTTGGCCTCCTCCGTCTCGCCGGGATCCGCTGCCACAGCTGCAGCTGCGGCCGCTATGGCTGCGTCAGCCGCAGCTGCAGCAGCCGCTGCTGCTTCTGCTGCCGCGGTCGTCGCTGGCGCGGCGGCTGGGGGGGACTTTGCGGTGCCAAACAGCAATACTACAGGGGCTGGTGGGGTTGTCTCGGGAGGCCCCCCCAGTATGAACAGCGTCGGTGCATGCAGAAGTCGACTGGCAGCTGCTGCAGCGGCGGCAGCTGCCGCTACAGCAGCTGTAGTCAACCTCGGGGGCTCCCCGAGGGGACCGTTGATGCTTTCCACGGGAGGAGGAGGTGCAGGAGCCAGTGGCGTTGCGGGCGGGTCCGCAGGTCAAGGGACAGTCGGTAGTGTTGGATGTCTTGGACCGCAGCGAGCTGGTTATCTCCTCTCCGGAAGCGGGGCAAGTCCCACGGCGGGGGGCGGTGCGTTCTTGGGGTGCTTCGACGAGCTCCTATGGGATTACCAGCGCTGCCCGGACACTGCTCTCATGTGTTTGTTTATACATCCACACGACGAGCTGAGAAAGCTAGCCCTTCAGTTGTATATTAGGTGAGTTCCATGGCAGAGGATGGCGATCCGCAGCAACCGAAGGCATGGGTACGCGAGTTCCCGTGTCCAACCGGGGCTGTCGCGAGACAAGAGGTCGGTGACTCTCTCGCTCCAGTGGGAGCCGTTTTCCGGCTCGGCATCACAGCTGGAAACATGGCAGGGTGTTTTGCGATGCATCGCAAACGCAACCTGATAGGGCTCATGGAGTGAGAACGGGGGTTGACGGGTCGGGCCTAGCCAAAGATGGTGGAGTGTAGCGCGTTATAAACTCGTCATCTTTTCATGAGGACTGTTGGACTCCGAGGGTGTACAAGAGACTGCTGACTCGCTGGAGTTCTGCTATTCATGGGGCAGGTGACGCCTTCTCCATTCTGCCATGTCGTCGTCATCTGCTGTCTACTTTGCCTTTCTCAGCCGACACTATGGCCGGCACGGCTTACATGAGATGCGGATTCATACTCCCGGGGAGATCTGGGAGGGAACCTATGCACTCCACGAAGCGTTTGAATCAAACAGGTCCGAGTCGGCCACACCCGACTCCATCCGGAATGCAGGGGGAGGAGCGCCGAGGTCCCCTGGCCAGTCATCGTTTCCCCCTCTGTGCCTCTCTGTCTCAGCGGCTGCACCCGCGTCTTCATGCTCCTTCGCTCAGCAGTCCTCTCCCCAGGGATCGTTTAATGAACTGGAGGACTGCGGAGCCTTTCCGCACTGCAGTGATTGGAGAGGCTTGTGGGCGGGT
Source organism: Cystoisospora suis (assembly GCF_002600585.1). NCBI lineage: Eukaryota > Apicomplexa > Conoidasida > Eucoccidiorida > Sarcocystidae > Cystoisospora > Cystoisospora suis. The sequence goes on from NW_027153064.1 coordinate 43,830, forward strand.
GCAGAAACGTATGTCCAACGACTGAGTCCCCTCTTGGCAGTCTGGACTCACCACGCTGTACTTACACAAGAATTTTTAACAGAAACACTAGACAAAGTTAAGCCTCCCGTTCCCGTTTCTCCGCCACCATCGTCAGCATCGACGGGTTCTACGACCGCCGCTGAAGCTGATCGGATACCGAGAAGTTCCGAGGATCGGTCAGGGAAAGTTCCTCTAGGGGAATTACCACAAAAACCAGTAAGCTATCAAACTAATGACTCGGGTGGATGATTGACGTTTCCGGCTGGGGAGAAGAAGAGGCGGCCTTTCTCGTATCTCGTCGCACGTCGTCGTCTTCTGCATCCGCAAGCCACACAGTATTCATCGTTTGTGTTCTCCAGTTAGCGAATACAGTCTCCTTCGCAGTCAGGCTTCAATGGTTTCTGTGGTATACAACGCCCATTCATTCAGGGAAGCTGCCACAGTTTGAAGGCTCTCAGGTGGGACGAGCTGGCGCCCTCCAAAATTACCGAAGACACTTGTTCGTCTCCCTGTTGCTTTGATGGTTTTTAGTCAAACAATTGAAAAGCCAGTGACGGCTCAGCGAATTGGTTGACGTGTCCTGGGACCCATTCGCAGCCGCACATCGGCCGGCTTTGCTGAGGTACCCCGGGGTTCCACACGAATGTATGTTGTTTGCCAGAGGTTCGTATCTTCAGTTCTACCTGATTCGTCTGTAGAAACATTTTTCTGCTTTCTGGTACTGCCACTAGCACGCTCCTTAGTGTGGGTCTCCAGACACGGGTCTCCAAAACGTCTTGTATGCCTTTTCATACAGGTGGTTTCTGCAGCTAGCTCTGTCTCCTCATGTATGAGCTCGTCGTCAGGTTGCGGTTCTGACATTCCGCCGGTAGAGACTCTCACTCGCAAGCCGTCTGAGCTGGCTACTTCGCTTTTCCGCCGAGTCTCGTCCAACGTTGATTTGGCGTCATACGGGTCAAGTGCGGGTAAATGTGCCGGCGGCATATTCAATGACCTCAGCCGAAGCAACGGTGAAACAGTCGCGGCGGGTGGTCTCTCATCCTCTCGTCAATCTGTGGTGACTGACGTGGACACCGCGAATACTCTCCCTTCACATACCTCAAGTCCGTTGCCCACGAATGCGTCTCTGCTTCACTGTGCGAGTTCGAGAGGGCGAACGGCGGCATCAGCTGGGTCGGGACGACCGAGCAGCGCCGAGGATTTTATGTCTACGCTTTCTGCGAGCGTGCTCGCTGTAGATGAGTGCAGCCTAAGTGGCGAGTCTGAGGCATGGGAGGCTTTAGGACGTGGCAGTAGAAGCCGGTTGAGACATATCTTGACATGTTTCGGAGGTGGAGAGAACGACGAGACAGGCAGAATTGCCCGGTCTCAGCAGACCGTCGCCATGGTGTTTGATGGCATCGAAGCCCTCGAAACGGAGTTTGTTGATCGGCTACGGGGTAAGAACGCGAGTGTTTTTGTTTTAGCGCTTGGGCAGCGAACCATGCAGTACACGTGTCTGGTACGACGAGTTAGCACGGATATACAAGGCGGCACTGAAAACGGAGTCAGGGGCACCCTGGGCGCAGGTCAGTAGGCAGGAAGTTGTACACCCGCGGCGGGATAGTACTGTGATGTAACCAAGTGAGTATAGTCTACCACACCGCTGCTTGTGCCGCGGAGTGTCGAGGTTTTACTCATTCTTTCTGCTTTGTTCGGGTGGCTGTCGTACAGTACTGTCGTAAATAAATGTGTCACCGCCCGAAGAAAGGAACATGTATATGAATGTTCTTTGCGCGTTCAGAGTACAAAAATCTGTCCAGAGCGATGCCCCCCCCTCCTCCGACTCTCGATGGGAAAATCTTGATGCTTTTTGTTCTTGACCTCAATGGAATGTCCAGTACGGTACGGAACTCTTTCCTTGCATTGAAGCCCGCAACACGCAGGAGCTTGCGCGCACTTCGTGTGTGAGTTCGACTGAAGGTTCTGACGAATGAAACCTCTCTGTAAAAAAAAAAACCTTTTTTTCGTTATAGTGGAAGGAGGCGCCTCTCCGGCTGTTTTTTGCTTGACCGTGTAGAGAATCCTGAGACTTTCTGTCAGCCACTGCGATGTTGATCAGCGTCATGTACGGAAACGTCAAAGTGTGTCTCAATGCATAGAAACACCCCTTCCTCGCGGGCTCCACCATTTCTGTAGACTCTTTATACGACACTTCGTGGTACCCCGTGCCGCTCGCCGTAACCACCTGTTTGAGGTGCTCCTATCATGTGTCTCGATACTTTGGTCTTGTTTGATCTCCACACCTCGTTGTTTTCTGGTTTGTCCTGCTGGCTCGGCTGAATGGCTTCTTCTTTTGCATTCTTCCCTCCACCCCCACCTGCCCGTCGCGTAAACTGCCTTACTTGAAAACGGGTGACAAGGCTGGACAGGTATTTCTTTTCCCTGATTGTCTCTCTCTACGACGCTTGAAACCAGTATGAGGAGGATGCAAAAGAGCTCAGTTAGTTCAGCTCAGCGGAGGGCGATAGGTGCGGCCTAATCTCTAGGTGATTGGAACTGTAGTGAATTAGTGAAAATTTTCCGATAAGCTTCAAGTATGGCCTGTCTGTCAGTCTTTCTCTACTGTTTACAGACTGCTGGCAAAGAGGCACATTGCTGCGGTTTGATTGGTCAGCTGTTGAACGGAGCTGCACCCTTGTTGCAGATTTGTAATCTCCATCTCGTGGTCGTCGTTCTTCTGTCATCTCCGTCACATCTCCCCAAGTCCAGCATGTGCGTGTCACCTTCGTGTTGCTCACAACAGCCCACTACTGACCCGCTCTCGCTTCCTTCTTTGCCCTTGCCGTCTGGGCCGTCAAGTGTCACGGGATCCTTGTTAGAAGGAGGCTTTAGACCAACCTATCCCTGTGCCATAAACGGGTTTCTGCGCAAAGGCTTGTTTGAGGAGTCACACGGCGATGGCTCCGACACAGCCGTTGACGCGGAGATCCCACGCTACTTTTACTTCCGGAACGTTCACAGACTACCTGCATCTGGCATTAACGTCGGGGGCAAAGTAAGTCTGTCGTCAAGCCCACCCGGAACCACAAGCCCGGTGCCGACACGCGCGTCGTCTCCGGTTTCGTCCCGCAGTGTTACCGGCCCGAGACAGCAGCAGAACGTGCTAGGACTGTCATCCACCGGTCACGTCAGCGAGGGCGTGTGTCAAAAGGGCCCGTTAAGCAACGGTGTATCTCACTCAGTATCCTCTTACGACGATCCTTCGGCACGCATAGTAGACGCCGACGCCAAACCTTCACACAACTCTTGTGGACATCCAGAAAGGTGCCAGGATAGGAACAGGGAACATGGACTGCAAAGAGGCGAGACTGCCGTAAGGACGACAGAACGGGGTTGCAGCTTCACTGATGAGAGTCTCCCTCTTCTAGCAGAATGCACTTCTTCTATTATCCCGGAGGCTGCCGTGGGCTCACAAGCGGGACGAGCTAGTGAACAAGGCGGGACAGCTGGGACTGGCAGTAGTTCGGCATGCGGTGGCGCGACAGCGCCGTGTGGCGGAGGTGGCGGTGGAGATAGTGTCAGTGCTTTGAGTCTTTCAGAAAAAAGCCGAGCTTCGTCTACTTTGCCGAAACATTTTGAAGAGGAGGATTTGATTCGGAATACGTCGCATGCACAGTTTGGGCTGCTGGAACTTTCTCGTTTCCTGCCTAATTTCACTGTAAGGTTCATCCCGACATCAATTCCTGATGTACATGTCTACAAAGCTCTCCCCAAGCTGTCGAGGCCCGCTGGCTCCGGAAGTGTCAGTCGTGATAAACCGGTTCTGGGCGTGGCTGGTGGAGGCTCAGGTCCACCGACTCGTGGCGTCGCGGGTTCTTCGGGGGGGGGAGGAGGAGCAGCGGCCCGTGCTGGTCCGGGACAGAGAGCTGGAGGGGGGAGTCGGTATTTTGTGCGTGTCTTGGTTACCGTAGTTGTTGGACTGGGGCAGTATAACCAAGGAGCGGGGCCCTGTCGAGGCAGGGGTGCCGGCGGGACACAGGACGGGGTTGATGGCGATGAGTTGGAAGGTATTCTTTCCGAGCAGGAGAGGCATTTTGTTTGTGGTTTGAACGCACTGGAGGTCTCGTGCAAGTCCGGGGATGTTGACGCAATGGCAGGAAACCACTTGCTTCTGTCAACCTCGATTCTATTCTCAAACGGAAATGGACATGAAGGAAGGCCCAGCGGGACCCACTACCACTCTGGGGGGATCACCGTACATCGAGTTGGGCCTGCTGTGTTAGAGGCGGCTGCCAGAAAGCTGATGGGCCAGTATGAGAGGAGACTCGCTAAGATGAATGTAAAGAAGGTGGAATTTAGATACCTGCAGAGAAGCATCTGCGGTAAGAAAACACAAGCCCGTACAGTTTCTTTTACAGTGTTTCGTTTTCGTCCCCTCCTCTCATTTCGTCTTCGGGTCTCCATTTGTGTATCTGCTATGGTTCTTTGCCGGAGTGATCTATAGCACACAACCGACACTCCATCGAGCCTCAAGGGGACCTCTGTTCTTTCGCCAACTCTCGCATCTCTATCCGGGTCTCGCCGACAGGCTTCTGCATTTCTCCTGCCTTGCCGTGCCACTGAGCTCTACTGAGTTTCCCGTCAAGACGGCGTGTTAGAGGTCGGACGCTTCTCAGTATGAAAAGCTACCACAACCAGGTTTTTTTCTGTAACCACTCCGAAGACTCTCGCGGCGGTGCCGCAGCCAGCTTTAGAGCTTGGGTTCACACGTATATACAAATGTATGTTCAAAAACATACAAAATCGATGTGCTTTGACATGACAGATCTGGGGTAGGCACAATGCTCGTGCCAAGTAACTGTTATCCGAGTGTATTTACACAGATACTTTCTGCTTTTCCTTACTGTCCGTCCCTTTTTCCCTTCATGTGCCCCAGCGAATGAAGGTCCTTGCGTCCCCATCCGACTTGTAGTGGACAATCCCACCGGGCAGTCTCTACGAGTGCGAAAGTTCCTGGAAGTCACAAACCCTACAACGGGAGAACAAGTTTTCTCTGCTCTCGATAGTCGTGGTGCGCTTTCTATCAGCGGTAGCAGCAGCACCAGTGGCTCCGTTGAGCCGTTCCTTTCCTCATTTCGTGAGTGCTCTCTTCACGCGTCACGGCATCGCACCTCCATCAAACTCAGCGACGACAGTGATTTTGACGGTCGCCCTGTTAACGTTCCTCATCCGCTCCCAAGCGCGCTTGATGTTCGACGTGCTCAAGCCTTCACTGTCTCCACTGTCTTCATATACGACTTTCTGGTGAGGAGTCATGCAGACCTCTGCGCGGATAGGAGGTTCCACTTTGAAAACAGCATACAAGAAGAATCCGCATGCAAACAGCTCCTCAGCTCTTAGCTTTTCTACGGGCAAGAGTCGGCGCCTGTTACCATTCTCTTCGCGTTGCTTTTCTATATTTCCGCTCGGACTTGTCGTGAACATACGGACAGTAGAATGGACCGCGACGGTTTCAGTTCAGGAGCCGAATCACCGCCGCGGCTGTTGACGTGCACTCACGGATACGGTACTCCCCACTGGGGTTAGCGCGACGGTCGCGCACGCGGACGTGAAAATGATGCTTCTGTCTGTCAGTATGGGTGTGTGGACGTATATATATACATACGATATGTGCCCGTGAATTAATGAACAGAGCGCTGACTCTTGCGGATGATCGTATGAATACCCGTTGTCTATAGACACGAAGCTGTATGAAGGTAAGCCCTTTCACGACCGGACTCTACCCCGAGGGAGTAGTTCGGAGTCGTGTCATGCAGCCGCAGCATACAGACCTGATAGTATGAGAGGGTTACCCCTCAAAGGTCATTCTCGCGGATCGGATTATTCCACCGCAGTCCCGCTGGTGTGACTCTTTTGTCGTAGGATCTCTTTGAGGAGGCTATTCGGAAACAGTGGCGGACGTGTCCGAAGTATTTTCTTCCGACTGCCCTCGTCGACTCTAACGTCAGTAAACACTCGCCCGCCTTCGAGGGGCATTGCAAACCCCTGCGATGACTAGTTGTAGCAGACACGGATTCCAAGAGGTGTAACACAGTTCATCGGTCTCGGCGGTCGGTGTCCTCTGCATGCTAGTGGCGAGCCTGATGTGGGTCTTTGCCCCGTTGAAGACGAAAGGTTCCGGAGTCAACCGAATTTTTCCTAGAAACGTTGGTACCCTTGCCGGCAGTTGACTCTGGTATTCACGCATTAAGGAGGTACAGCGTCTCATTCCCGGTCCGAGTCCGTTTCTTTGCAGCCGTATCCCTACCCGTCTCGTCATACGCGGTTTACCCGCCTGCCACCGAATGACAGGAAGTCAGTGTCTGGCAAGGAGTTTTGAAGGCATGAAATAGTACTAGCATCCAACATTCTGAATGCGCGTCCAGTTCTTCATTCCCCAATAGCGACTTAGATTAGCGGTAGAGCACGTTGATTTGTAGAATAGTCAAAGCTCAGTCGTACGAGAGAAAGATGTCAACAAGTGGCGTCCTGGCTATCCTCTGCGTGCTGCGAAACACAGCCGCAATCGCCGTCCATTGGCTCGCCCTTGCGCTGTTCAGCGGGTCTTCTTCTGTGTATTCGGGGTGCTGCCGACCTGGCGGGCCGTGCGGTGGTTGAGATCCATTTGTGAAATTGAGCAGTCCTTGTTTTCCTTGACTCTCTACATCCGGCAAAAACCCACTTCTTCTAGAAACACAGCTAACAGGTAGTGATGGTAGACGAGCTGCCAAACGTTTGTCGAGCCGTGCGCGTTTTTCCCCTCTACTTCTTACCGCAAGACAGGCATGGCCGATACGGGTACCCTTCTGTGCCTTGTGCTCACCTGCTTGCTGTTCTTGCAGACGGGATCGCCGTCAAGAGGAAGCGCAGCTCACAGTGATGCCAACGCAGCAAATTCCTTCCTTCCTGAACGGGTGCGTCATTCTAGCACTTAGCTGGGTACCACACGAAATACCAGGTTATCTGGCATATATGCTTCGTGAACCACTCGCATGTATGTAGGTGTTTACGCGGAGTGATTCTTTGGAACTCCGGAGATGGTTTTTCTTCAGGGGAAGGAGAGTAGTGGGTTCTCGAAAAATCGGGCGTGCTTTGTGGCGTCAGAGGAGTCCGGGAACTAGGGGGGCATTAGTATGTTTCCGGGTTCTTATGCTGGGACAAAGTATAGTCGTCTTCTTTTGAATAGACTTCAGCAGGCTGTCTGTTCTTCCTGAGCATTGAAGAAAAGCTTTCAGTCAGACAACCGGCTTTTCTTGATTGCTTCGGCTTACGGGGGACACCCCTCGTGTGTTCGCCGGGAGTTCTTTCTGACCCCCCCGCGCATTGCTGGTCTGAGGCGTGAGAGATTGTCACCGGTGTCTGGCTGCCATAAGCGTTAACCACGCAAGACTGATGCAAGCTAGCAAGGCTAGACTCAACCGGTCTGCTTCTGGTTTTTTTTCCCTGGACAGGCTAGACACTGAAAATTGCATGAGGATTTGTGACTGTTCGCGCTCTTGGAACTCCGGGAGCGCAAACTTGAAGTACAGACGACGCATCCCTTCACTATATAGACATAGTTTATGGTGCGGACTCTTCAGTGATAATCGAGACAGACGGGTCCCAAGCTGTAACACTCTGACTGGGTGGCAACTTCCGTTCCTCCCCAGATAGTGGCGACGGAACGCGTGGGATTCTTTGTAGCGGTGCAGTCGGATGTCTTTCTGCTGACTTGAGTCAAAGAGTGGTCTTCCTTGGTTTTCTCCTGTCAGGTGTTCGAGGCCACAGAATTGCGGCTGAATCGTAAAGGGGAACTTGAAGAAATTCACCGCGAGAAAGGGCTCAACGAGTGTGGGATGGTGGCTTGGCGAGTAACCATGTACACTCCGGAGTTTCCAAAGGGACGTCGCATCATACTTATCGGTCAGAACCTCGGATTTCAAAGTCTTTCTGTGTTGGAGTCAGTAGACTCTTCAATGCAAAAAAGCATCTGCTCGGCCACGTCTATTGCGGCTTCACTCACCGTAGTTCATTTGAATGAGTGTGAAAGATGTACGTTGTGTCTTTCTTCTTGCCTTCCAACCGTGTGACGCTCCGTACTCCCATGTTGGACTAGACTCGACTGTTGTGTGGCTGTGCGCCCGTGTGAGGGGGTCTGGATTCACTTGCGGTGGCCACGTTTCAACTGAGCTGGTGAAGCTGCACTAGCGCAGTCCCCAGGTGAAGTTAGGCGCGCTTCTCTTTACGTGATGCGAAGGACGATCGACTGCGGTGGTTGTTGTGTACAGGAAACGATGTGACATTTCAGATGGGAACATTCGGAGTTACTGAAGACTTGCTATTCCAGCGGGCGTCTGAAATTGCTCGAAAGGAGGTGAGGCACGCTGAAGCTTTGGGATTCAACTCGCTCTGGTTTCTTTTTCCCCAGGATTTCTTTGAAGACTGTGCTGTACTTGTAATTGCCTCCCAAGACTTTGAAAAGCAAAACGATTAGTCGTAGGAGCACCTAAGTGCTTTCGCTGTACGTACATAGGAGGTGACTGCCTGCAAAGTGCTTGTGGTGCTACCACCGGCCATCGAATCGGGGGCTTGGGTCGCTCATCATTTCGCTGTCCTGGTCCCGGTTCGGAGCGGCAGAAAGGGTATGTTCTTAGCTATCGTCAGTCAGCTTGGGTGAATTGTCAGCTCCCATTCCTCAGCCATTTCTACGTCGACAGCCTGTGTGAGAAAACGAATATCTCTGTTTCACTCGTCTTGTGCATCCCAGGGCATTCCCCGAGTATACATCGCAGTGAATAGCGGGGCACGCATGGGACTGGCCACCGAGGTTCTGAAACTTTTCCGAGTTGAATGGATCGATGAATCCCAGCCCAGTCGAGGCTTCAAGTATCTTTACGTGCGGGAGAAAGACTACCAGACTCTCATGCAAACTGAGTCGATTGTCGCCGAACCCGTTCAGCATCCCGTAGAAGGGAAGGTCAGTGTTCTGCTCGCAAGCCACGCACTTGCCAAAAGGTAGTAAGTGGGTTGACAGACGCAAAGAAGCAGGAGGTACGCGCTTAGTTACAGGGGCTTATCTCGAGTGTCTTGCGTACTGTAATGTCTGCGATGATCCGAGCGGGGCTTTATACTGGCCCTTCCCGAGCTGTTTGTGCGCCGACACCCCGTTCAGTTTGTTTTCGAAGCTAGTTTCGGACCTCATGCCAGCACCCAACTCGCTGTTTGCCGTAAAATTCGCTTGTAATTCCTGTGCTGATATTCTTGTTTCTTCGGCGCTCTCAACTTCCTCCTCACTTCTCTCGGGTTTCCTCGGGTCATTATTGCAGTACAGTTGGATTTTCCTATTCGTATAAACTACAGACAAATGCTTGGGCCGGATGTGCTGAAAGGTTTCTGCTCAAGTGCTGACCAGAGGATGAGCTGGGCACCTCGTATCACCGCGTGCCCTCAGTGAATAGCCTCCATGGACTTTTCAGTCCGGCACGATTTCGGCTGTACCAAGGCTTAAATCTAAAAATGTATTGCTCGTTCAACGTCTAATAAAAGACGAGCAAATGGACAGGTACCCCAGACCACGAAAAGCGTACGTACACTCGCAAGTGTACGCCGTCTGGCAGAGGGCCGGAGAAGCACCAAATACCGGACTACACTCGTGGCGTCGTCCAACATATATTTCAGTGTCCGTGTTCCTCATTCTTCAGGTCTACAAAGTCACGACCATCATAGGTGCCCAGATTGGGCTTGGTGTCGAGAATCTTTGTGGAAGTGGAGCCATTGCTGGGGAAACGGCGCGAGCATACAAGAGCACCTTCACCATCACCTTTTGTTCCGGGAGATCTGTTGGTATAGGAGCGTATCTCACGCGTCTCGGCCAGCGGGTCATTCAGAAGTCCGGTGAGGCACTAGTAGGGAACTCAAATATTACAGCAGTTCTACTTGCCCGGAGTCCTTTCTACTGAGCCTAGCGGTTTTCTCGTTGAAGTCTTCACTCACCTGCAGATGTCCTCGTGCTCCAGATGAATGCTCACAACCAGGGGCGTCATTGAGGGGGGAGGTACTTTCTGGCTTCTTGCAGGACTCTCCTCGGCATTCAAGCTTAGTGAGCGGTACTCTCAATGGTAGGTCGTACCTCAACAAGTCAAGTGTAAGAACAGAACTGCAACGCTCATATTGCAGTCTACCGTATAGGCCAGTGACTCTCTCTTGTCCGATTAGTGCCCAGAACCCGCTGCATGCACTTATCGTAAAAGGAGTGGCTCTGGAGCTCACTTATGTGTTTTCCCTGTTTTCGGAGCAAACAGGATACGGCCGGACTCCTGTAGCGAATTTGGGGTGGTCATTGTTCGGTATTGTCGCGGGTCCGAATGTGTCCTGGCAGAGCCTGGGACACCAGCGTTTTCGCAAACGTATGTCGGTCTCATTCCCTGTGCGTGCCCGAGTGTCTTGCCCTGTCTACCAGTGAATGCCCCGCTGCTCTTAACGGGCTACCAAGCGTTGAATCGGCTCATCGGTCGAGATGTCTACAGTTCGAACGATGAGATTGGAGGCATTGACGTCATGCACAAGAATGGAGTCACACATCTGATCGTAAATGGTAGGTCACTGGTGGCGCATGTTGTTCCTCTTTCTCTCTCTCTACCTCGCTTCTCGGTCCAAACATGCTGGCCGGGGCCCGTTCCAGGGCTTACCCTTACGACATGTTCTATATTCTGGGTTTTTTTTTTGCCGCTGGTGTTTTGCATCAGTTACCTGTTCTCTCTATGGTTTTGCATCAGTCACATGTTCTCTTCTATACCCAATGCGTTCGAATCGTCCTCCGTTTGTAGTGCCACAAGTGTTCAGCTGCTGGCTGATTTCTCTTCAGATGATATTGAAGGGTGTGAGGCCATACTTGACTGGCTCGCCTACGTACCCGAGCACCGCCAAGGTCCCCTTCCTATCATGGTCGATCCGACGGATCCAGTCTCCAGGCCCGTCGCCTACAAACCTGCAAGGGCCACTGAGGATCCCCGGCTAATGTTCACAGGTTCGTCGAATGGCACGGCACTGCACTTTTTTGTGAGAGCACGTACTTCAGTCTAGCGAGAGACATTAGCCCAACTGTGCACATCCAAGCACAGTTGGGCTCACACTGGTCAACTCAGAGTACTGCTTTGCATGGTACCAGTGTCAGCGGAGCACTTGGAATCGTGTGCGAGGAAGCGGCCATTAGTGACTGTAGTTGTGCTATTCGTTCACGTTTGTGTACTATCAGCACATTATCATTACGCTTCATGCTGCTGACTTTAATCAGGATTGGGAGGAACTCCGGAATCGTATGCATGACAAAGAAGCGTGTTGATTCGTACCACTCTCTTGTCGCCGACGTTGCACTTGTCCGAACGGGGTGCTGTCAGGCTGCATCGATCCACAAGGGAACTGGCTGGGTGGAGTCTTCGATCGCGGATCGTACCGAGAGGCAATGGCCGACTGGGCGAAATCCGTGATCATAGGGCGAGCGCGCCTGGGAGGTATTCCTGTCGGCGTGGTTGCGGTTGAGACCCGGGTACGTTCCGACCACCTCGCTGTGTCCTTCATTCACGAGCGAACAAAAGAAGCGAAGCATCGTGGCACGGAACAGACCGAGTTGCCTTTTTTCATCGAGCCGGCTCAGCTCAGCTGGTTGGCGCATACGAGTCGAGATTTTTCTTAGCCCCTCTTGCACTCCGAACAGGTGCTGTCACTCAAAGCTGACCGGATAACCTGCCGTTGTACGCAGTGTTGAAGATATCTGGAGTGCCAGGAGAAAGTGTTTTCTTCATGTGCGGTACTGGACCTAGGTAAGAACCTGCGTGGTCCCTCGTCTACTGGCAACTGGTACACTGCCTGATGATCATGTCACAACCCGCGTGTACCTCAGGTGACAGAGGCGAAGCAGCCCGCAGATCCTGCCATGCCGCATACATCGGAAGTTCTTCTGATGCGCGCCGGTAAGGGGGACCACGCGAGGCAGTGTATATCATTCTTGCGCACCTGGTGGAGGGATACCCCTGTTTGAGCCAGTCACCTCAAGATATAGAAGACTCGTCTATATACTTCGCGAAGGGGCTCGTGATGACGTTCTGCGCCGACAGCTGTAGAGATGCTCAAGGAAGCCGAAGTGCTCTTTTTCGGGTCTGTATTCTCGATCCGAGAAAAATAGCCGTCTCAGCATCGAGCACACATGTTGCTCTCGGACACTGATGGTGCCGTGTAGAATGGTTGCTAGGGCGTACCTGATGTTTGTTACTGCTTCCAGTGTAGCCGTGAAGAGGCCGTCCCGATTTACCAGGCAGCTAGATGGGGTGTGAGCAGCCAAATCTCACAACGCAGCGATTGCTTTAGTCTAGCTGTATGTTTATATTAAAGTTAGTTAAGCTAACGGAGCCTGATCATTCCTATGAGGGACGAGCTGAGGCAGTAGTCGTCCCTTGGTCAGGGCAGATCTCTCTGACCTACCTCAGTTCGCCTGAAGCGGTCAATGTACAGATGGTAGGAATCGCGTAAGGAAGATGAGCAGTTCTGCAGGAAGCGGCAGAGATGGTCATCAACCGTAATTGTACGTATGTACGTATAGTATTTCGATGCGCTGAAGCGGCCGAATTCTCACGAGAACAGGCAATTGAGACGTGAGTCCCGGCTGTCCCGTGCGTCTACCTGGTCTCCGTAGGGCAAGTGTGGTTCCCGGACAGCGCGTACAAAACAGCCCAGGCGATCTGGGACTTCAACCAGGAGGAACTACCTCTCTTCATTTTTGCGAACTGGCGAGGATTCTCCGGCGGACAAAGGGACATGTTCAATGAGGTACAAGACGGTTTGAAGCCAGGCACTCACACACATGAAATCAGTTGCACCGCCTTTGGGCGTAGTCCTTTCCGATGGCTCGCATTTGCCAGTCACTGGAGAGGATTCTGGGGTATCAGGCCGCGCCGTCATTTCAGCACTATCATAGTATGTAACTTTACAGCTTGGTTGGCTAGACGTAGCGCTGGTCCCTTCTCTTGAGCCACGATTCTGTTTTCGCGGGAATGTTTCTTATAAGTAGGCAGCGTGTCTGTTGTCTTCGCGGTGGCAGGCGCAGTGCTACAAAAACAATAGCAAGCGGTTTACGAATCGTAGATTCCTTGCATGCTTACAGTACAGGAACTGCACCTGTCTTGCGCCGTGTATGGTGCCTCGTAAAGCTAAGTGCAAAAATGCCGGGCGGGACCAACTCCTCTTCGTTTGCACTTGTTCGGAGATTGCGTGTAGTGTGGCTGTCCCGCGGGGGCTCGGAGGGGGGGGGACCATGGCCCGAGGCTATCGGAAACAAACCCGCGCCCGCTAAGTTCTGCTTGTACACAGTCAAGCGTCTACTGACGTTTTCGGGCGAGACTTCCGTCAATTTCTTGGTCTCAACTGAAGCAGATAGGACGCTTGTTTCACGCGGTCAGCGTGAGTGCTCAGTTGCCTGCGCCGCTGTTCCTCATACGGGGCTGCCCATTTTTTCACGTCGAAGGCGTCTCCGTTCCGTGCGTTTCACTTTGACATCTCAACAAGGCTGCCGGAGCTATCCTCAGAACAGCGCCCTTTCCGGAAAAACGGGTCCCTGGTGGTTGGAGTTGAGATGCACAATGTGATGTGAATGGTGATGGTTCTATGGACCTTTAACAATGCAGGTTCTCAAGTTCGGTGCATATATAGTGGATGCCCTCGTGTCGTACAATCAGCCATGCTTCGTTTACATACCTCCGAAAGGTAAGCAGAAAGGTCCTCTCAGACTTGCATCATACTGAAAAGCGTATACCACGGACGCCATAACAAGTCATGAGCGCTGCATTACAAGTGGCTCGCTCATGTAGCGGATCTCTTCAGGTAGCTTTCTACTCGCAAGGTGTAGGGGGCCCCTTATGAACCGCGCTGTGTTGTGAGCGTTGCCAGAGCTTTCTGTTTTCTGCGAAGTTCCTGGTCTCTCGGAGTGGGACGTCGGTTGAAACAGCTAGTGCTTCTAATGGATTTCTTCCACAGCCACACCGACGTAATCCATTCCTCAACAGCAGGGCATGAAATAACTCGTTCTGGAGGAATAACGTTCTGCGTTCCTGACATCCTGACTGGCACCACAAACGTTCCCTTTGAACACATGACTCGGAGCGTTACCGGGACGACAGCCGCTATCCCCTGCAGAGCTCTCCCGCAGAGGAGATCTTTCACAAACTTCGTCGGTCGTCTAGTTGACGGGAGCTAGAATATTTGGCTGTTCGTGTTGTGTTTGTTTCTGGGGCGCCTGAAGGGGAGCTGCGTGGAGGCTCGTGGGTCGTCGTGGACAGCAGACTGAACTCGGAATACATGGAGATGTACGCGGATGTGGAGAGTCGTGGGGGCGTCATGGAGCCGAGCGGGACGGTCGAAATCAAATTCCGCGACAAGATGCTCGTAGAAACGATGAAGAGGCTTGATCGGATCATTCGCCAGCTAGAAAAGGTAGGGAGAACCGCATGTGGGTTTTGCGTGTCCCGTAAAAGGCCCGTCTCTCGTCTCAGGTGATTTTGGAATCGTGTTGAAGCGAGTTGTCTCAGACTCTGGCTGGACTCGTGGCGAAGACGGAGCGGACTGAAATGAAACTCCAAGCCACAGTGAAAATGAGATACTATTTTCCGAAAACTGCCTTGTCACCACGTCGGTTTGGGCGGTTCAAAACTGAGGAGACAAGCGTAATTCTTGTATCCAGAGCAGCAGACGGGGTACACTGCTGTGCAGGGGTATCAGATCGATGACTTCTAGAAAACAACCTTCACCTCATCACCGGCTCGCTTCTGTCCTGGTTTTGCCTGTCTTGTATTCGAGCCGTTTCAACCTTCTAATTTACGCGTTTCCTGGTGTAGGAAGATCAGAACCGACCGTCGCTACCCCCCTCCTCTCCGATACACCGGTTACGATGTATTTTGGTTTCTCTGCGTCTGTTGTCTCTCGAAAACATGCTTCAGGAGGACGCACAACTTGCAAGTGAAGGCTTGCCAATTGACGCTCCTCGGCGGCAGGAGATCAAGGAGAAGAAAGAAAAACGCATTCAAGATCTTCTTCCTGTCTACAAACAGGTGAGGTGCCGCACGTGACTCTACTTCGTAGTAAAATGCACGAAGAAAAATGAGACAGAGGCTACAAGCTGCAGCCCGGTTTCGCGTATTGATGGTTGTAAGCTCCTAAGTTGTTTGTTGTGGCCGTGGCTTCATGTGTGGTTACACTCCGTTGCTCTCCACGGGCTGCGATTGTCTGAGCGGATATCCTCGAACCAGGCCCTTTCTGGCTTCCTTCCTGTCCATGGTGCTTCAGGTGGCTATTCATTTCGCAGATATGCACGACACGGCAATTCGCATGAAAAAGCGCGACGCCGTACACGATGTCGTCACTTGGGAAAAATGTCGAAACTACTTTTATTGGCGTTTGCGAAGGCAGCTCATCTTGTTCAACTTGAGAAGAGAGGTCACAATCGCAGATCCTACACTCAGCTTGATTCAAGCGCAGCGACTTGTCTTGCAGTGGGCTGAGGAAACCGGGCACAGTAAGTCAGCATGCCTAAGGCCCCTCTAGACGGTGAGGGATAGCTCCTGAGAGTCCATTACAGATTGAATGTCAATTCAGAAGATTTCAGTCTTCATTGAAAAAATGTTTATGCTACTCTACATATTTTTCTTGAAATGTGCAAGGAGCGGCCATCCTGCGACAGGGTCAGTTAACAGCCTCGAGTGAGAAAGAAGTGGTTGTTGCTAGTCTGAGGCCATATCTCTTTACTTCTTCGTGTTTGGTGCGTCTAGAGAGCGGTGTTGTTGGCTCCCTTACAACACGGGTCCGACCCCCGGGTGGCGGAATCATTCTTTGTTTCGTTGCTGTGAGAGCCGGCTATGTCAGTGGCGTTGTTCGTTATCCTGCGCGACCCTCCGGTGTTTTCAGATGTGGAGGGCAACTATCAGTTCGTTCAGTGGGCCTGTCACAGCATCGCGTTCTTCGCGGGCAAACTGGCGGCCCTGCGCGCAGCTCACCAGATGAAAAATCTGCAGGAGTTTTCACAAGATAATCCAACGGCTTTTCTCGAGATACTACGTCGCCTCGATCCGCACTTGTATCATCGGCTAGAGCGTAAGTAATACTGTCCGTTTCAGTCCCAGGAACCAAAGATGTTGCGCTCATATCCATGTATCCATGCTGCTGAGTCCCTTTCACATCTGCTTGTTGCAGGGTACAGTCTAGTTTCGCAAGCTAGAAAAGTTTGGCCCTGTGCCGGTGCCCGTTCGCAATATAGGTTGTTTTAGCCGTACCGCCTCCCCCTCCCCTACATCGTGTTCTCTCTCCTTTGTTGTGCACACGCAAGTAAGGTGAAGATTCGGGGTACTACGTTTCCATAGCAGACGCGCGTTGTGTAGGTGGGACGGTGCAGCTGTGTGTGTATCTCACGGCTTGGGACTGCAGCGGCTCTGTATGCAGTCCACATCCTATTCCAATGCAGCTCGCGCATCAGGCGGGTCCCCCATGTGGTAGGCGAGCGTGGCAGAACTCGGCCTAGGAGTTGGTTCTACATGTTGCACTTGACTGTGCAGCATTGGTTCCAGGTGTTGAACCTACGTACGTGCACAGGCTACAAAGCCGAGCAAGCCCGTCAGGCCAGGCCTGACGCCAGCCTGCCGAACGCCTGGTACGCGGGAGAAAATATCGTGAATAGAATTGTGTGTTGTCGCTTACTCTCTGGTCGAGTAGGCGAGTTTCCTTTTGACTGAAAACAGGGATGTGCTGTTTGGTGTCCCCTTTCTGTGAATGATGAGTGTAGTCGTTAGTGCAGTATCTGAGCATTCTCAAAACAGCACCAGCACACAGCGGTCGAAGGCAGCTCTCTCTCTAATAACGAAGCCGAACGCAGCGGGATCAGACACGAAGTCCGTGGAGCCTACGGACAGCAGGCCACCTGGCCACATGCACTGAAGCAGTTAACTGAGTTTGAGTTCCGTTTGTACAAGGTGTGCTGTCTCTAACACTGCCCGAGGTCTACAAAGCTTCGTAGAGGTGAACAGGTTTTCTCGACGTGAGTGTTCGTTCCTGCGAGTCGGCAGGGCGGCAATGTCAGTGAAGAACTGGATATTGTAACGGGCCGTCGTGTGTCGCTACATGAGCGATGCAAGTTCTCGGTCATCCAGGGCTACCGCCAGTAGACGCTCGTTTCACCTTGGAAAAGAATCCAGTTTTCTTTAATTGGCCTGTCCGCATGTAAACTGCGGAGGGCAGACGGTACAGGCTTTGCGTGTATGCGTCATCCCTTGAAAACCGTGCGTAACCGGAGGCGATTGGGCCTTAGAAAGTCTGCGCGCTGCTCTCAGAGCGGTTACGAGCAAGGCCACCGTGTTGAGTGTGTGTCCGTACAATCGCGTACCTGTCGTGTTCTTACGGAGCAGTCCGGAATCGGGGTTCTCGCTTGAAGACGTCCATGTCCGTGTACGTACGCATTCGACTTCCGGCAGTTCTTCGCACAACGCCAAGCGGGTGCTTGCACGGAGCGAAGGCGTGGCTGTGTGAGGATTTTGGTGGTAGCAGGGTTCTTTTCAGCCACAACCAGGAATCCTGCGTAACTCCGTGCCCGGGAGCGATGCGGTCTGATAACTCTCAGCCGGAGTAGCCGGGATGGTGCTTACGTTTGGCTGACCGGGGGAACACAGCCCAGACACCTGGCCAGCGTGTGAACTGAACAAAGAATGTATGCGCAGTGTTGTGCACCTCGACGCGCTCCGTCTTGCGGCGCAGCGTAGCGGGTGCCCTTTTTTTTGAAGGGTACCCGACTGCTGATCCATGCCGTCCACTAAGTCGTCTGTCCGGACTGACACCTGGAGTTGCCCGGTCGGACGAGGCTTTGTTGTCAAGGGAACTATCTGCAGAGATCTTTAGGCGCGGCCCTGCACTGGTTACCAGCTGCCCCAGCTGCCCTTCAACGAAGTGGGTGTCTCAGCACAGGTGATGACACGTCTTGCCTAACTGTGGTTGTCCAGCATTTTGCCAGTTCCGAAAGAGAACCTCGTGGCTCTGCAGGCACAGTCTGCCACGGTCCCCCGAACAGAGTAGAATGCCTGGGCGCAGCCACTTTCGAGCCGTGAAACCGGCGAGATAGTCGGGCGCAGCAGCGCGCTCCCCACAAATCTGCTCGGCGGACGCGCGAGACGCACCGGCGTGAACACTAGACGCGATATTTCAGGTGCCAGGCCAGCCAGCAGCTGGTTGCGAAGATGACTAGAATTGTCCCCGGACGGTCGAGACTCGCTCCCCCACACCACCCCTCGATGCTCACAAAGATATGCTCAGATTAACACCAACAATTATCTCTGGATAATTAGAATTTCAGTCCGGTGACCTTTGTTCTCCCTCTCTTTTTTTCTTCACCGGCACGTGAACTTCGAGCCTTTCAACGGATGCTGACCACGCCGACAGCCGTATCTCCGGGCACACACAGTAGCTACAGCTCGCGCGGGACGTTGCGGGTGAACCCGTGTACATGCCGCGTGTTCGGCTGTTGCAGCATCCAGTCGCCAGCGGCGATTTCTCGCAGGTAGCCGAAGAACTGTCCCGATGTTCGTGCTCTGTTCATTGTACGTGGAGCCTGTCAGAGGCACTGCGAGACGTATCTGGAATACGCTAGCCAGACAAACGGACGTCCACCGGAGAGGAGCACACCTGCGCCGGCGGTGAGAGACAGCCAGAAGACTCCGGGAAGCGCTGTACAACCATTTCTTCCCTGTGTGCTAAGCCAGCTCGGGTTCGAGTTGCCCGGCGCTCACGGACCGGGTATGAGAGCGACTTGCCCACGCGGCCAAGCTATACGGACCGTAGCTGACTGCCCAGCTAGCGCCACTCTCCGAGGGACCAATTAGCTTCCGCCTATTTACGGAGTGCGCTTCGATGCGCTTTCTTCGGCAATCCACGAGAAACAGGACTTACCCATACACGGCTAACTGTCTTATTGGTATTCTTTGACCCACTGAGAAAGCTGAAGCGAGCGGGCAGTGGGAAAAATAGGGGAAACTCTCGGTCTACCCCCGACCCCGCCACAGGTAAATATCCCTACCAGAAGTGCTTTCTTTCGAATCCACTAACGACAGGCCGCACCAACGCTGAATCTCTCACCCGAGGGAGGCCCATTCCCTCGTCTCTGATTCGTTGAACGGACCCTATCGCCGATGTCTCGCTCAACCGAATATCTGTTAAACACGCTTAAGCCAATAGGTTCGCTCGCCATCAAGTGCTTGCTGGCCGGGCCGGATGGTGCTGTACAAGGACACGACACTGCTCACACATGGTGCGCCTTCCTGCAAGGCAGCGCTTGTGAGCACACAACGCTGGTCATCGGGTGAGACCAAGTTGTATCACTGGTTGCCCTTTGTGCTCGTCGCTTGCCGCGGGTCAACGGAGCCGCTGAAGCGGACACAGATATCAATCTCGAAGTAGCTGCACGGCGGCAAGGTCCTGCGTACAGCTCCACGTATCGGAGCCTCTGTCCGACACGGCGTCCGTACCGAGCAGCAAGGAGACGCCGCTGATCGGCGGAAGCGAACACGCGGTGCGCCCCGTTGCGCCTTTACGAGGTCCGAGACATCCGCGTAGTGTGTCGTGGGAACAAGACGAGGCCGCGCTTCATCTACTAGTCAAATATCCGTGTCCACCTCGAGAGTACCCTTCTGAGTTTCCAAGGTGTTCGTGCCCTTTGCGCCGCCTCTAGTTTCTCTGTCTTTCCAGGTTTGTGCTGTATTGTGCATGTGGCGCTCGCGTACGTGGTGGGTTCGCGCATGTGTCTCGTCGTCCGGAGTTGTTAGCTAGTCTCTTCCGAAGGAAACATGGGCCTTTCGCCCGTCAGTTGGTCGTGGGCGGGTGTCGCCTGTGGTTTGCTGTCTTTCGCGATTCTTTTTCCTCCGGACCCCGCTCTCCGGTTTACTTCACCCCCTTTCAAAGCGCCAACTGAGCCTGATGGATATGTTTCTTGGGTACGTGGCTTGTACGAGCCTAGATCGGGTGCAGACTTTGCGGTTTCAAGTATCTCGTCATCCGTGGCTGTAACGCATATGGCACGCGTTGAGCCCCGCCTGTCCGTACTTCTCTCGCCATGTGTCAGCTAGGTGGAACGCAGTTGCACACAGGGGTGCGCTTTGGTGATACACCAGTTTTCAGATCGCTTGGGCTACGTCAGAGAGAGGGTTTATCCTACACGCCTTTGAATGGAGATCTCGCTGCTCAAGGAATTTTTCGGTGTGCGGCGCCTCTGGTGTTAGTGGACGTCTATTCGCTACGCAGTCCTCAGCTAGTTTGACGGGCTCCTGCTCACTGCGTGTATGTTGACGGTTGGCAAGCATCCTAAAGGATGAAGTATGGCTCTTACAAGTCTATCAGGTAGCCTGGCGGTCCACTGATCCGGTAACACGCAGGATACTTCTGCCTGATACCGTAGGCACATTACACATGCCGAGTCGGGGAGGCAGTAGGTGCCCAAGACGCTGGCCAGAGATTGCAAACGGTCACTGCCCCTATTTCTCTTTCGACAAGCACAGGAAGAGGCTTGTCGGGGGGGAAGGCCGAATAGCGGGCCGTGGAGGCGGTTGTGTTTACCGAGGTCTAGTGATAGTCCGTGAAGGTGCACGGTACCGGTTAGCGTATTCCAAGCCGTGACAGCGGCGGAGCGGAAATGTGCGCCTGACAAAGATGGGAGTGTTATGCGCTCGGGCAGGCCGCCGTCTCGCTGTGCGAAGGCCTGTTGCTGCTAGCGCTCCGGGGACCAGCTGTGATGATCGGGTTTCTTGTCAGGTGGTTCTCTGCATCCTGCCTGGCTTCTCGGGCAGCAACAGTCCTTCCCGCGCCGGAGGGTACCGCCAAGGCGACACGAGTTGCCCACGGGTTCGCTGCGTTGGCCATAGCCAGTGTCCGTTGTGGGTGCTTATCACCTGGAGGGCAGACCGCAACTACCTGGTGCGGACATTCGATGCCGTAGCGGACGATTAGGGCTGAGAGACTTGACACCACCTCGAATAGAAGTGTACACTACAAAGGCTGAAGGAAGTGCGAATACAGAAGGTTGGGATTCTGAAAATGGAAGACGGGAAGCAGGGACGGACAAACTGTGGCGAGGACTTGAGACGTAACCGGTCACTTGCTATGAACTGGAGAGCAGGGGCGCACCAGGTGTGTTTCGTTGCGCTGCTTTCATGTGTCGCCTCTCAGCGGAAAGCAGCTGACGGCAAAAGGTACGGACGCCAGACAGTGCACATCAAGAGTGGTGAAGGAGAGCTGTACGCTTGGTTGTATCTGCCTACGGAAGCACGCCGAAGAGTACCGATCTATATCATATGTCATGGATTAGGAGCTTTAATGGTAAGTCAGCCTGACGGCGGTACAAAGGGAACCACCTAAGAAAGATGTCGCCACTGCTGGCACGGAGTTAGCCCATAGAAATTATGCGTAGAAGTCAGTGTCATATCCAAGCAAAAGAAATCTTAATATAGGTTGTAATGAGGTCTGCCGTGGTACGCATAGCAGTTTTACAGCACTGGTAATAGCACAGGCTCGTCTACACGTCGTCCCCATCATGAAGCGCTTTATCGAATGGAAGGAGGACAGGCTTGTCGGCTATCCGTAAGTTAACCTCCATGGGGCTTGGAGTGCATAAAGCTCAGTGAACGGAGCTATCGTCTCTCGGCAGAGGGTACCGAACCTGTTGAACTGTCGGTTTCCTTTCGACATACACAAGTCCGTTGGAGAGTGAGGATCATGTTGGGTGTTTTTCCCAGGTAACAGGGAGTGCCCCGGTGGCGGAGAAAGTGCAGGAGAAGGGGGGGGCGGCTTTGACTTTCGATTACCGCATGTGGGGCTTCACAGCTGGAGAACCACGACAAATCATAGAGCCGGGGATGCAGCTGCAAGACCTTCGCGCAGTTATTGAGCACGTCATCAATACTGATGGGTTCGGAGGCCTGGTGAACCCCGCGGATATACACTTGTTTGGGACGTCGTACGCAGGTGGTCATGTGCTAGTCACGGCTGCTCAGTTTGCCGAAGAAAACAACGCACGTCTGCTACGCAGTGTGCGTTCCATAACGTCTGTCGTTCCACTTCTCGACGGCAAGGCCCAGCTAAGAAAGGCACTCCAGGTGAGACAGCTCAGCCTTTCTTCGAAGCCAGTCGTTATCGTTGTCTTTCCTACGAACGTCGACAGGCGCGTGCACGCAGCGACCAGGTTCTTCGGTTCATGACACAATGTCTGTCCACCCCCGTGTCCGATTGCAGGCTTTGTCGACAAGATATGCATGAGCATAGCGTACCCTTCGGTCCTCTGCTACTCAGTTTTGTTCTGGATTCACTCAGCAGCGTCTTCGTCCCGCGGTGTGCCCGGTGGATCGAATGTCTGAGAATGGGTATGTGTGTGTATACACACGAAGCGTTGTGTTCAGAGCAGTGCGAAGGAAGTTCGTTGCCCAGCTAGGTTCTAAGAAATGAGGTGACGGAATATCCTGACACGCTGTTGTTGTTTTTGTGGAAGACGTCTCAATGTATCCAAACACGCTTGACGAACGTTTGCGAAACGGGCGCTTCAATTCTTTTTTTTTCAGTGGCCAGTGTCTCGTTCCCGAATGACGGTGCAAAGCAGTGCCGGGCAGCGGCGGTGGTGGTGACGAGGGTGTTGTATGCTGGCACGAGAACGACGAGGAGTACTCTGCGTTGATGCAAGTTGCTCGCCATTTCTTTTACGTCCGTTTTCTGTTTTCAGCAGAGACCTTTTTTCCGTGCCCTTCGTTACCTGGCCGCCATTCTTGCAGACTTGCTCCGTCAAGCTGCAGGGCACCGCGTCCAGCCAGTGTACGTGCAGGTAGGAGGATCCCGAGATGACTCTGCCTTGCCTGCCATAGAACTGAAGGACACGGAGTTCGATATCTGGAAAGACCGAGCTATCATTAGTAGCGCGACTGGTTCTTGGTCAAACTCGCTGGCGGCAAGGTCTCTGTTCTGGACTTCCCAGTACCGCCCAATCGGTGAGCACATGATTCCGATGATATAAAAAGAGGGTAGAGAGCATAGATTCGCAGCGCTCGTTGGCTAAACAAAGCACAAAGCATCGGTCTCGTGGTATCTGCATTTTCCGGTAACCGACATCCACGGTCACTAAGTGGCGCCCGTGCGGGAATCGTGACAAACTCCCCCGGCCGAGGCGTGATTTCCCGTTTGACTGAAGGCATAGACCACTTGCTGGAACCGTGCCACCTGGCGCAATCTAATTGTTATTATTACACAGACTTCCATGCGTCGACCGTGTTCTATGTTCGTGATTGGCGTCGCAGAACGCTTACCAAGCATCCGGACCCCGACACTCCTGGTGAAGGCGGAGAACGACGGCACGTGCATTCCCGAGCTGACAGACGAGGCCGTGGAGATCCTGAACGCCGCTACCGGAAGTTCAGATGCCGCATCGGAAGCGGCCCCCCTGGCTGAGTTACTGACACTGCCCATCAATCACTTCGAAGTGTACGTTCCGCCGTACTTGGACCGGATAGTCGAAGCATGTATGGACTTCGGTCGCCGTCATGGAGGCAGTGTTCCAGTGAGCGACCACGAACCCCGGACTGCTGCGGCTGCCTAAAATGCGCTTCAGCACTGTATCGATTATTCGTCAGACACAGGCCACGCGGTTCTCCGGTTAGCGA
Organism: Cystoisospora suis; assembly: GCF_002600585.1. Lineage (NCBI taxonomy): Eukaryota > Apicomplexa > Conoidasida > Eucoccidiorida > Sarcocystidae > Cystoisospora > Cystoisospora suis. Next base: position 67,562 of record NW_027153064.1, read on the forward strand.
GATGCGGATGAGCGTGCCGGAGAACCGCGTGGCCGACTGGAAGAAGAGGACGCTCCACCTTTCTTTCTGAGAGGCGCACTGTCAACAACGCCAGGCAGTACAGATGCGCAGAGGTTCGAGGGATGGGAGTACCTGGTTCAGCGTTAGACCCGGGAGCAGATGATGTTTGCTATTCCGTGTGTGCTGGGTACATGTGTCCTAGCCACGCTGTGAAGACGAAGGTGCCGCAGCTACCATCGGGTGCACGAAGAGGTTTAGCAGCATGCAATGCTTCTCGTGCCTAAGTCCTGTGAAAACCGCCGGTGCCTGGCAGGGACGCAGGAGCGCACAGAGGTGAAAGTTTCAACGTGTACCTAAAGCTATTACAGCGTCCACGCTACAGCAGGGCCGATTTCGACGTTCGCGGCTGCTAGACATCGACCATGTGTTACCCCGCAGCGCACCTGTGTATCCACGTGCGCAAGCCCCGTCGATCCAGCGTTGCTCCGGGTCACCCGGAAAGCCGCTCGATCAGGCCTCGAAAGCATGTCACAATGCGGTTTCAGTCTTCGGGTTGAAGTGGCATGCCCTTGTACCGGGGTTTTCGGCGGGGCCTTTGTCGTCGCTCTGCTGGCGGAACGTGGCCTGCTGTTGGATGCAGCACTTCCGGAGCGTGAGTCTCTCCACGGCTGAGCGTGACTGAAGAACGCTGGTGTGGGGTTGCTTCCGGTGTAGGCAGTCAAGCAAGCTAGTATGTGCAGGTCGGATGGCAGTCGGGAGTGCCAGAATGCCTGCTGTCGATGTCTAACGTTAAGAAGCACTGTGCCCGNNCGGGCACAGTGCTTCTTAACGTTCTGCCCCAGCAAAGGGAGTGCACGAGATGCATACCGATAGCCTCTTGAAACAGTCGACAGTTCTAAAGAGCCCTGACAGGCGTCGTTTGCTGTCCCTCCAGGGAGCTGGTGGCCCCTGAGCACGAACGTGGCAGGACTCTCTCTTCTGGCACGGTCTCTGGCGGCCGGGCAGTGTAGAGAAGCATGCACGACGCAGCGTATGCATGAAGCGGGCGATTCTAGTCTAAAAAAATCCGGTCTTTAGTGGGGTCTGGCTGTGCACCCGGGACTCGTGAAAGCCACCTCCACACATGTGAAGTCTCGAGCTCGGCTGATTTACTAGCGTGACAAGGCTGTGAAAAGGTGATCTGGCATCTAACGATGAGAGCCCTAGTTAGTTCTTGCAATACTGGAATTGAAGCAGGGGAAGTCACTCTTGCACCCGAGGTGGTGCTCTTTTTTCGCTTCCATAAGCACAGACCACGGCAATTTTGGCACATCCGCAGCCGAAAAAGCTCTGACTGGATAGTCTACAGCAGTCGAGTCCAAGCAGGCCGCATGGATACGCCTCACGCACACACATACAGACGAGCTTACAACAGAGGCGGAGTCCGGGCCGCAATCTAACGGAGGTGTACCGAGCGGTAAGGAGGCCAGTTTGTTTGCATGTTTACTGCCGCTTAGCTCAGATGTCGGATGTGCAAAAGCCAGAGAACTTCACTGAAGCGGCGGAGACACGGACCCTTTCACTTGAAAGACAAAACCCGGCCTTCTTCCGGAACTGCCAGCAACAATCCGGCCCCAAGTTGCTCTTTTTGATCGTCCATTTCGTCTTCTTCACTGTGCTACAGTCGACTCGAGCAACAGACTGGCTCGTAGAGCTTTAAAGCACAAACACTCTCGTTTTTCAGTCTTACTGGCTGCGCTCAACACTGTCAAGCCTGTAATCGCTTCGCTCTCTGTCCTGCTGGCGGTGTCGGGGGCAAACTGCCTCGGGACGAATTCACACAATTCGAGCCCCGCAATGTCCTTGGAGACCCGGCCAAACCGGGTTCCCGCCCTCTCGATACCCTGCGTAACGCGGTGTCGCTTCGAACCTGTTCTTCGCCGCGCCTAGAGGCTAACAAGGACTGCTGAAGCGGTCGGCGACGAGAGGAGTCGGCAAGGGAGCCAGAGCTCACAGACACCGATGACGATGAGGGACTTCGAAGCACCTTTCCGCTCGGTGTCGACGGCGTACTACCCGACAGGGCCATCGACCCACTACTGATTCGTTGGAACCTCTCCACCATCGCTGCGACCGAGGGCCTCTTCGTGATGTGTTGCAGGTGTCCTTTCTTCTCGGGAACCTGTGACAGAGCTGTGTCATCCGGAGCCGATGGAAAACCTGTCCCTGAGACTCGGGCCGCGTGGCACGAAGATACGCAGTTGGCGGCGCCTTGTTCGCTCACATCTGGTCGCTTGCACCCGCTGAAACCGTCATGTGTCCGACTGCCAGTGCGCAGCAACGACGTGGGTACGTGGTCGACCGTGATAGCTAGAGACCCCCGAGAACCAAGGACGGCCTGGTCGGTCGCTGCACCTTTGCTTTTCTGGGGACTGCTGTGGCGGCTGCTGGTTCCGCCTACGCGCTTAGAACGTGAAGAGCTACGGCTGGCCGTAGTAGTAGTCGAAGCTTCTGTTCTGAGGGTCCTTCTCTTGCTGGGTGAAACTCCACGCTGGCCCTTGCTGCCTGCGGTGGCTCGAACGCAGGAGTAGTCTGTGTCGCTGCTGCATCCCCAAGTATCCCCGCTGGTTGAGCCGACATCCGTACTTCGGCTGCTTGGCCCCCGGAGAGCAGCCAAATCCTCTTCATGCCTGCTGCTGACACTCGTTTCTCGTCGGCTTAAGCACCGACTTCTCCTACGCAGCGACTCTCCAGATTTCGGAGACGAGACCCCGCCAGACTGCGTGCTTCTACCCTGATCCGGACTCCGGGTCGCTGCCTTGGCCTGGTTGGCAGGGTGTGCGACCGCGCTGCAATCCGTCGCTTCACCCTCTGGCTTCCCGTAATATTTTTGTCCTGACTTCAACTTCGTCTCCTGGGATTCGCGCGCGTGTGGGAGGGATCCTTGACGGCTCCGGGCTCTGCCGTTGAGCTCTGCTCCTCTGGTCACTGGCCGAGGAGACGTACGCCCGGAGGATTTCTTTGGAAGGTTCCCGAGCAAGTGTGCCTCCCCGACAACCGCAGTCGAGCTCTCTTTGGAGGCTGCTTGGCCGTGCAGTGCCATAGTAACCCTTTGTTGTTGCTGCTTCACGACTGATGGTTTCACTGTCAAAGATTCCGGACAAGACCCTAAGATCTGCTGTTTCTCAAGTGATGCCCGGACAAAAGTGTCTGATTTCTCTTTCGACTGAGGAGTGAATTGTTCTTCGGGTCGAGCTCTCTGCAGGCGGAGACGATGTTGCTGAAATTGCTGCTGCAGCCGCTGTTGCTGCTGCAGCAGCACTTGTTGATGGTGCTGCTGCCTCAGCTGGTGTTGTTGTTGAGCGAGAGCGTCTCCAGGGAAAAGACGGTCTGCGTGCACGGGTGTTACCGTCTTCGAGGTCATGAATGGGTGCTCCAACGCCTGCTGCACCGACAAGCGGCGATGAGGATCCTCTTCGAGCAGTTGTACAATGAAGTCCAAGCTGTCCACGGAGAGCACTGCACCATTCTTCTTGCCAAGGAGCTCCAGGAGGTCTGACGCCTCCTTGCTTGCCAAGAGTCGCCAGTTGTCGTCGCTGGGCAAGGCCCGCTGGAACAGTTGATGCTTCGTCAAAAGATAGTACACCATCCAGCCGAGGCAGAAACTATCTACCTTGTACGGGTCATACCTATCGCAACAGAACAGAGAGAGATTCAACAACGTGACTACGTCAGGAACAATACAGTGTGGCCAGTCAGGATGGATCTGAGCAAGAGAACTGATCAACACAGACGAACATCTGAAACTTGAAGAAGCAAAGCTCACCCGACTACTACTCTACAGCGCAGAGGCGCACCACACGTGCGCAGAGCTGGAATTCCCTGGCGCAAGCTCTGTGATCCAGCAACGAGTACTGAGTCATGGCTAAAGAGATGATCCCGCGACAGAACCGGGAGGAGACGTGAAAACAAGCCTAGACTTCGGTGCAGTCTTGAAGCATCTTACCCTTACTACTGATCCACCGTCTACAAAGAGAGAGTTTTGACATGACAGTAGCACGAAGTCTGCCTGCCTCACCTGCACTGCCTGTACACCTCCGGCGGTCTGAAACTCTTGCCGAAAATTTTGTCAGGGGGCAAGTAGACCGGCTTGATTCTAACTGGGCCTTCAGTGCATCTTCCGCCTGACGACGTTTTACTACTACAGAAGGTTGCTTCAGGCACCGCCTCCTGTTGGGCACGAGCAGCGGAGTCCGGACAGGCGACCACAGCCTGTCCAGGGTCTGTCAGCTTTGGGATGATAAGGCCGCTCTTCGGGCACCGGAAGATCAGTACGTTCTCCAAAGAAAGATCTGCAGGAACAAAGCCGTACAACTCAACGTGTATTGCACGCTTCATTATCACGTTCGGAATAAAGAAGTTTTCTGGGCCCACGAATACCGAACCATCTAGAAGGCTGCAAACTGGGCTGCTAGCTTCCAAAAGCCACCGCAAAGTCAAAGGACAAGAGCACCGCAGGCGCACGCTCTCGTTGTGAAAGGTCGCGAACGACCGGACTGTTGCCTTCGTCACTCCGCGACCTGATCGCAGGACCCAAGCGGCACCCACACACGACCCGCTAAGTGGTCACACCTGCCGAAGGTGTGTGCACTCGAAGACTGATAACAAAAAAAAAGACAATCCCATCGTCGGCCGATTGTGCACGTGTTCCTCTGCGGACTGCACGATCACTTTGGATAACGAAGCCCGGGGGGTTGGCGTGTTGAGTGCTGACTGGCCATGAAGACACTATAATAGTCCGTCGACACTTATACAGGGCAAGCACCGCAGAAAGCCTCAACCCCTAGTCCCAGGGTTGCTGAACCACCATTCTGATGAGCCCAAAGGCAGGGTGACGAAAGTGTGCGCACGCGGGCCCGCTGAAAACTGGCGAACACAGTAACTGTTTGAAAGTGCTGGCGTGTCTCCGAAACTCTGCATACAAATCTGGACAGTCTAGTTCCATGAAAACACGTACTGACGAAGACGAGGCGAAGAGTATCCCCCGCTAGGTTCGACCTACCCCTCATGCCAATACCCCGCCTGTGAAGCTCAAGCACAGCCTCGAACAGTTGCTTGCAGAGCCAGCGAACCTCAGCTTCGGCGAACGGTTGTTTTCGCTTTTTCAAAACCTCAAAGAGGTCTTCGTATTCAGCAAAGGGGAAAATGAGAAAAAGAAGCTCTTGTTCCACGTCCACGTACACGCGATGGAGATGTAAAATGTTGTCATGTCCTTTCAGATACGGGTAAAACTTCAATTCCGACAAGAAGTCTACAAACACAAAGGCAACAGTGGAGCAGCTTGAGATGTAGACTTCCATATGTTGCGCTAAAACTAGCGAAGTGAACGCACACGTGCTTGATTACAGATAGAAAATACATGCGCTCAGCCAATAGCGTCGCCGTCAACCTTGTGCAAACGTCCCCGATATCTTTGCTACAAGCACCAAGAAAAATTCGGAGTGCCGGACAAAGCCGTGTACGTGACCAATCAAGAATTCGCTCCAAAATGCTGGTGCATTCTCCATCGTCGCTGTACGTCTGGAGTTCGTTGTCCAGAAAGACCTACTTGCCATTCCCACCTCGACATCCTGACACTTCTTAGTGTTCTTTCGTGTATGGTCCAGGTGGCCGGAAATCAGTGTTTCGCCTCGTGTATCGTTGCTGTCCCAACACACTACCAGGAACTTCACTGTGTTGACGGGCCACTATACACCTAAGGAACGGCGTTGAACCTTACCTCTTCGGCAAAAGCTGCTACGTAAGTGTCAGCGCCCAGAAACGCGCCCGAGTCTACTAACCCCGCCGGAGTTCTTTTCGCTTTCACTATTCGACCGAAAAAAACCAAGATCTACTCCCTGTCCAGTTAGTTCAGCGTCTGCTAATTTTCATCCATCTTGCAACCCCGCCTTCCATTTCCGTGCGTGTGCAACTCCTCTCTTCGGTCTAGCACTATCAGCTGCCTTATTCTTGTCTGCTCTTACAAAGTGACATTAACCGCCCCGCCTCGTCCTGTCTATGGCCTGTCCAAGCATCCCCGCTTACCTTCCTGCAAGGACGCGGAAGCGTTAAGCTGTAGCGAGAGTGAAAGAACCTTCACTGCAACCATCTCGGAAACCGTTTCAACCTGGAAGCCTTCTGCTTCTTTCTCCAGCCCTTCGCTTTCTGTGCGCTTTTCGACGATCGGCTTTATCCGGCTGGTGTGCATGCTGGCCCTGTAGACGGCTCCGTAAATGGCGCTTTGCAACAACTTCTCCAGCTGCAAGGATTCTCGTGTGTACGAAGGAGAAGTGTCCCACGCAGCAGTGGTTGACTGTAGGAAAAGCTGGCTTGATGCAGCATGCTGACGTGCATCGCCAGCACTCCTCAACTGACTCTTGCTGTTGCTGTACACCACTCGGCCCTCGAGTTTCTCCGGCTGCCGTTGCTTTGAAAGAAAACCAATTGCACACACAAACAATGACGAACAGAAGAGCGCTGTAACTTATCAGGCAATCACAAGGGACAGGGTCACGGGCTCCACAGAATAACTTGCAACCACGCATGTCCGCTGAAAATACGGAGCTTCGTTGGCTGCACAAGATTTCTGGATCCAGCGTGTTGTTCAGTATGTCGGCGTTCTGACGACAATCCCCTGTGCTCCGCTAAGAGCGGGAACCCTCAAACGGCGGCGCAGACCTAAGTACGGAATAAACGCTAGTGCGATCATCGTTTGTAATCTCATTCGTAGTTGCTGCTCACATGTGTGCACAGTTCACGCTCCTACGCCTGCACCGTTCCTTACTTCGCCCGAGGCGACCTCACCTGTCCTCCGAACTGCCACCGAACAGGAGTAGACTTTGGTGTAGTCTGTACGTCGCATCGCTATGAACTGCGTGCAACAGCCGAACCACTGCTTCCGCTGTGAGAGCACGGTTTCTACAACCAAAACGAGCAACCTACCAGTACACTTGGCTGGATCGGAGCATTGCTACAACATCTCCGGACCTTCCCCTCCTGCGCCGCCGCACTATCACACACAACTCTGAGCCACGACGTCGCGAGATCTCGCCTTCTCCCCGATTCAGCGTGAGGCACACTCGCCAGCACCACGGGGCCCGCCTTTGTGGTGCCGTCTCCAATCCCCGCACCACCTAGCGCTTTCGAGTACATAGGCGGAGTGAGTTTACTCTCCGCATAAGTTCGCTGTCCCCCCATTGCGTTTTTCGGGGGTGCCGACGCTTCGGTTAGAGTCCGAGCCGCCTTGGCCGCCGCAGCTCCAGCCGCTGCGGCTGCACTAGCGGCGACTGCAGCAGCCTGCCCCGCAAGTGCCCCCGCCAATATAGGATGACCGGAGCCAGGACTGGCCGCGGCTGTGGGGCTTTTCATGTGGGCATGCGACAGGTGTGCGGGGCCAATTTTCTCAACGCCTTGACCGCAGTGCGTCCCCGTAGTGAGGCCCTGCGTGTTTGGACGGCGGAGAGGGGGCTGCGAGCAGGGCGACGCAGGCAAGGTGGAGAACGTCGCTGGAAATGAGTTGGAAGAAGAAAACGTGGGGGAGGACAGAAGGAGCGACGATAGAGATGGCGGCGCCGCACGCTGGCTGTTCCCACTCTGCTGCTGAGTAGAATACAGGCCTTGACCCCCAGGGGACCCTGTGCTTGTGCTTTTCCCGAGTCTACTGCGCTGGTCCTGAGACGAGTAACCAGTCTTCCCCCAGTTTGTGGCTGTGACTGGCTTGGCACCCGCCAACGCGGCAACGGACTGCGCTGCTTGTGCCGCTGCAGCTGCTGCGTTGCTGTGAGCTGTTGCGAGCGTCGCAGCACTGACAACGTTAGAGGAAACACCGATGGAAGAAGGCCCAGACGGCGAGAAAGAGCTCGCACCCGTCGCAGTCAGGCCCCAGCTACTAGCGTGGGTGAGACTCTTGCGAGCAGTAGTCGGCGAGTCGACGTGCATGCTGTTAGAAGAGGACAGGGAGAAGGAAGCGGAAGACTCGTAGCTGCCACACGGGGAAAAAGACGGTGAAGAGCTTGGGAGCATGGTCGTTGAGAAGGACGTCGAGTATGACGGTGCTTCTGCTAACACGGAAACATCTGTCTGAGACGCCAGTAATGGTCCTTGCGCGACGAAGACAGAAGAGCAGGCAGGCTTGGACGCAGTGTGCTGTCCAGACGGATCCAGATGAGCAGAGTCCATTCCGTGAAGGCAGGAAGATGATCCGGAGTTCACCTACGCGGCCAACCGCACTCCAAAGAAAACCACACCGCGCGACACCAAGTACGCTGTCCTTCAGCGTCACTCAATTTGCAGTACCGTCGCAGTCCGAAGGCCGTTCGTGTTCCTGGCGCGCCTGAGGTACTTGGGCTGAAACCGACGGGAGCGCAAATATGGGGCTTCGCGAAAAAAGCAGCGGTATTAACCAGTTTGCCAAAACTGCCTTCGCAAGCTCATGCAGGACACCATCCGCAGGAATCACGACTACGGGCCGTTGGCCGAAAGAGGTGCAGATCCGCCCCTACGTGCACAGACCGCCAGGATGACCTGCAGCCTGTCACGGAAAACGAATATCTTGTGGCCAACGGAACCACAAAAAGCAGACGAAGCGACTCCCGGAGGTGCTCTCAACCGCGAGTGGTGTCAGAACGACAGACCACTGGCCATATCACGTAGGGCCCTGACGTGTTCTCCAGCCGTCACGAGCCCCCCCTGTGACTAAATGCGTGAAAGCTCTGGGTCTTTCGAAAATCAAAGCAGGCGGCCCAACAAAGGCGATGCGCCGAGAAAATGCTACCACGGTCTCCGACAGCTCAGTGCACTGGATAGCTGTCTACTCCAACACGCGTACTGAGTTCCCACGAGGTGACGAGAAGCAGCCCCCGTCAGTTTTTACCGCATCCGAAACGAAATGCCCACGGGGGTGAGTAAATTGTTCGCTAGACGAACGGGGCGGGTGTAACTTCCGGGGCCTTGGGCGGCACGCGACATTCCGACCGCGTAGTGCCCAGCACGGCACGGCTCTTGCCTGGTGCGTCGATGCGTGAGTCGCAGGAACCTGCGTGAGCTGGATTGCGCCTCCGCAGTAATGTCTGTTTCTACGGTACGCGAAGGAAGAATGGAAAAACGTGCAATTGTCTGGGGAAAAAAGGATGCTTGGAGCCACTCTCGGTGATAACCGGCGGCCAAGCACCCGATGAGTTTGGTCGGAAGAACCAGGGAGGACAGCGGAACAGCAGCGTGTGACAGCTGGCCGTACAACACGACACGCCGCGAGCCATGCAGTTTCGTCACCTCAGCAAAGAAGCGACGTTTGCTGAACAAATATGAAAATCTGCTGCGCGCTGGATGCAAGAAAAGGGAGAAAACGTAAAAGAGTGAGTGGAAATCACAGAGCAAGGAGAGACTGGAAATAACGTTGTGCAGTGGCCCCTGCCGTGTAGCTCCGGGTGTTACCAGGAAGCTCCAGCTGGTGTGGCTGCTGGCTAAGCATCTGACAATCGACATAGCCGCAGGTGCGGAGAGCGCAGCATGCGCCGGGCAGGAAAGCGTTGCAGAAGAGGTCTGCTGGCCGTGCCGTGGCGGAACCATACTATAGTGAGGCGTCGGAGAGATGATGACAAACGAACAGTTGGCCGACTGGGGACGGCACGCGGCCAAACGTGGTTGCAGGTGAGCAGAACAAATATGACAGGTGAAACGGACTGCTGAACGTTTGCCGACGCTGGGCTGGTCCAGGAACTCCCGAAATGGAGTGGGCGGATACATCTACGGCGGCTCCTTCCGTAATCCTGTTTCTGTTGATTTCTTTCCTGATGTGATGCCCGCGCGGTGCACCGTCCCTCGGGGCGCGACACCTGCGGCATAGCGACAGAGTACCCGATCTCCATGACGCCTCAGATGTTACGTCCGGTCACTGGAGAGACCTCGACAAGTATTGCCGGAATAAGAACAGTACTTGTGTGCACACTCCCCCTTTCGTCCGTGTAAAAGAAAACCGAGTACTTGCAGAAGTGCTGACAGGAACCAGTCACAAAAATAGCCGCAAACGTGAAAGGGTCAGACCAGAGTAGAATCTTCATGGCATTGGAGCACCACGAAGCGTCTCTATCCACTGTAAAATCAGCTCTGTCACGTGGTTTTCCGGGTAGTAAACGCATGGACGTAGTATAGGGCGTATTGCTACCGCCCAGACTGCAGCACCGCACGCATCGCCGCTGCGCGTCCACGCTTTTCTTTGTTTTTAGGTGTTCTGGGCTTGTACATCTACGTCACGTGCAGCACAGCTGTAGCTCAGGCCTGCTCGATGTGGGACTTTATATCGGGACGCGCTCCGGCCGAAAGCGCTCTGAGGGCGACCGTGAAGTAAGGAAATATGAGCTGAGAGGAGTAACTACGATCGCAGCAGCCAAAGGCAACCGCAGCAGCTGGCTGGAACGCGTTTGCTGGAAATGGAAGCCGCGTGAGATCCTGGAGTGCCGGCTGTGCGTGCTGTCCCGGGTGGAAGCCTTGACAGCATCACAAGCGGTGTGTGGGCAGGAGCAACGTGTCCCTGCAGCGACGAGGTTTGCATGGAAGTTTAGTTTTAGCCTTTTGCTTGGAAACCAAACCTACCGGTTCCTTCTTCAGCAGCCGGATATGGTGCCGCCTCTAACTTGCCGCCCACTCCAGTCGGGTCTTGACCATGTCTGCAGCATGAGACCACCCGCTGAGTCCCGGTATAGTTTGTTAAGGACGGGGGGCCTACGCAAGCACCGGGAGTGACGGCTGGTCAAAGACGTTGAGACCTTGAAAAAAGGCCCTCTATCCGCGCAACGCCCGACTCATGCACGCGCTTCTTGAACAGGATGGCGCTCAGTCCACACACATACAGACATTCGGTTCCAGGTACACTTCGCTCGTCGACGGTACCGATTCCATGGTACGCTATGCACCGGAAGTCGCGCGGAAACAGAGTGCAGGCCCCATACTATCCTGTCCCTCACTCAAGCGCCACTCAACGCCCTCGAAGCTCACCCATGGGAATGTCCGGGTCACCCGCGGAGGCTTCTGATGAAACCTGCTCACCCTTGCAAGGATGCTCACAAGCTTTGCAAGACCCAAAACTCTGAATGGCGCGATCTCGCAAAAGCAACGAACATGTCTCCGTACAATCTCAGCAGTCAGGGACATTGTGCCGTCACCATGAGCCTTCAGCCACCACAGCTTTTCATTTATTGTGAGGAAACCTTCACTGAACTAGAAATGTTTGCATGGCGAGAGACTCTGCTAAGACTGGGCATGTCCAGCCTCCCGCAGGGATTGAATCTCTTCCTCGAGCAAGCGACAATTCCTGAGAGCCCCAACTGATGACGAATGACGGCGGCGGCTCACATGCCATTGGGAGCTTCCCTGGCCTGAAAGGCCGCCGGCCGGGTGTCAGAGACTGCTGAGGTTTCGTGTGCGCCATAGCCGGAACAGAGATTTCCGACTGAGGGGAGGTCGCTGGAACAAATAGAATTCCTGCCGTAACTCTGCTACAACAGAGTCCTTCTGGACAGAGGCCCCGACGAGGAAGCTCCTCGGAGCTGAGAGATGTCCGTCACGCAATGAGTCCTTTGAATCTCACGAGCTTGTCTGCGTGGAAAGCCGTCGAAGAGGTCACTGTGGGGGCTTCGTTTCCAATTGTCGTTCCCTCTCTTGAGCAGCCAGTTTCGGCGGAAGCACGCCGTTCTCTCCCAAAACGAAAACGGTTGGAGGGCTTGCTGTGTAGTTCCTGCTCCTTGGTATAACCGGGAATAGGGCCACAAGAACTGGAACCAACGCCAAGAAGAGAATCCGAGTATTTGTTGACAAACTCCCTGGTGATGTCTCTACAGGACCTGGCTGTCCGAAGTACAGCAAACAAGCAGAGTAGGGGTGGAGCCGCGGTTCCCGGGGCTTACACGTTTGTCAGCTAGACGTGGCGCTTGTGTGCTTACTATACACGCCAGTGGTCGACAGTACAGAGTCCACGACGGAGTACTCGCCCGCGCGCGCCGGACTGCCGAGTCACAGCGACACTGGAGAAGCCTCCAAGGAGACACACGGATTGGAAGCCAGAACACGTGAGCCGTCGCGCTCCAGGACTGAGAATCTATCAACCTTGCCGCACCACCACGGTCGGCTACTCGCATACGGTCTTGTGCCGTGTTCAGCGCCGTACCGTGGTGCACACACGGCTCTGGTGCGACTCGCGAGAGTGCTGCTGACTATTGTCGTGCTAGTGCTACCTGTTTTTCGCCACAGTTTGACTGCCTTCCTTCCGCGAGACTACTGAGCCCCTTTGTTGTCCCGTGGGTGACTCAGAGGCACATTTGCTCTCCATTCGAGTCTGATTCAAACGTCTTCCTAACTCGGAGCGTGCAGAAGTTGCCCCCGCTCTCTGCTACTGGCGTTCCCTCCGTCCGACGCTAAGAGAAGTTCTCCTCACCCCCTCCCTGGTCATCGCAGCCCCATCCGGTGGGAAAGCTAAAAAAAAACTGCGAAGACTGTGAGATCCGAGTTGGCGCCGCCCGAAATTCCATCCGGCGACTGACAGGTGGACACCCGATCTGGGCAGCCAGGCTACCACTGAACATTTTTCGTGATTACAGACGATCGCGCACGCAACTGGTCACCGGTGGTACACGAACTAGCTCTCGGGCAAGCTAGTCTTGAAAAGTCAGAAGGCGGTGTCAGGACCGGCTAGCGCAAAAACCTCTTGGGGGAAAACATTGGCTTCCTGGATGCCGGGCCGAGCAGCACACGTGGCTGGCCGTCTTCCCTCCAACAGGGACGACGGTGCACAGCTGGACGGCTAACTGGTAGCTGGCTTTTCCAGCGGGTGGCTTGGCTTGGCCCTCCACCCGGGTCCAGGACCGGAAAGCCGGTGGCTGTCAGACATGCCATACAGCGGGCGGCTTCGGCAGCGACGCGACGCCTTCCCCCCGAGATAGCCGATGCCACCCCCCCAAGCGGACGGCCCAGCCAGGCGGGGTCCACTCCGCAGTTTCAGAGGAAATAGTGTTCCCAAGACTGAGTTTTGCGACGATGACAGCGCCAGTGTTCCGGAGGTTCAGTTTCTGTTGATAGACTTGACCGGAACCGGAGCTAGTCCAGAAGCGAGATTAATAGGGTGGAAGGGCAGGCAGTTGCCGTTTTTATACGCAATTTGTTTTCGAGATGGTTACGTTTAAGTATTTATCTGTTGTTTTCGCCTTTTCGATAGGTGTTTCGGTATCCCGGCTATATGATTTCGTGCTCTCGTCGGGGGCAAGCCGGGTCAGTCCACAGTCCGATAATGAAGTCGATCATTGCCGGGGCCATACTTGTGGGGGAGGAGAGGCAGGATCGTGCAGGCAGGAGGGTGACGGGTACTCATGTTCGTGTAATGAAGGATTTGAGGTAACGGTCGCAGACGGTGAGGAAACATGTACACCCATCGCCCAGAAGTCTGAGTCTGTCTCTTCGACTCCCGGCGGGGCGGATTCTGACGCACCGGGTTCTGAGCCTTCGGTTTCTGCTTCGTCAGATTCTGATTCTTCTGTCTCTGCGTCATCCAGCTCCGACGAGTGTGATGCGAACCCATGCGGCGGCCAAGAGGCTGGGACGTGTATTGCTTCCCGTTCTGGCTACGCTTGTTCTTGCGCTCCAGGTTACGTCCTTTCAGGCTCGGGCGGCCATTTGACTTGCACGAAGGCTGACGGAGGCAGCTCGAGCGGACCTCCAGGGAGTGGGGATGGCAGTCCCAGTTCGCCTTGCGCGGGGAACCCTTGCGGCTCACCTAAGGCAGGTACCTGCATTCCGTCCGAGCAGTCCGGATATGCGTGCTCTTGCAATGCTGGGTACACCCTCTCTATGGCAGACGGTGGAATGGCTTGCGTAGTGGATGTTGCTGAGGAAATTCCGGGTGGGCGTTCGCCGTGCGACGGGAATCCTTGCGGTTCACCTGACGCCGGCGCCTGCATTCCGTCCGGGCAGTCCGGATATGCGTGCTCTTGCAACTCTGGCTATGTCCTCTCTAGCGGAGTCGGCCCAATGTCATGCGTTAAGGATGGCGGTGAAGAAATTCCGGGCGTTCCTTCGCCGTGCGAAGGAAATCCCTGCGGTTCGCCCGAGGCGGGCACGTGTCAGCCGTCGGGGCAGTCTGTGTACACGTGTTCGTGCAACCCTGGGTACGAGTTGTCTCCAGACAGTCGGACGTGTGTCCAGGCAGGGTCTGACGCTTGTGCTAGTAACCCATGTGGTCCGAAATCGGCTGGTGTATGCAGTGGTGCCCCCGGAGGTTACAGCTGTAACTGTAGCTCACATCATGTCGTGACCGTTAAGAGTGGAGGGGTCACCTGTGTCCCGGACAGGACCTACAATCCGTGCGATAACAACGGATGTGGAAAGCCGGAGGCCGTAGACAAATGTATTCGTGTAGGTTTTTCGGGGAAAATATGCATGTGTAAACCCCGGGTCGGTGAGGTACAGTTCGACCCGAGCGGTGATGTAGTCTGTACGGTTGTAGACCTGCACCCGGAGTCTGAAGAAAGTCCTGGGGAGCAACCTCCGTCAGTTTTGCCACCTCGGCCTGGTGACTCCGGTGCATCCGACGGGTCCGACAGTTACCCTGGTGGAGGTTCTGTTGGTGGAGGTGAATACCCCAGTGAAGGGGGCAGCGGCGCTCCAGGGGCTGGAGTTCCGTCGTCGCCTGGTGGTAGTGGTCCTACATACCCTGATGGAAGTATTCCTACATACCCTGATGGTAGTAGTCCTACATACCCTGATGGTAGTAGTCCTACATACCCTGATGGTAGTAGTCCTACATACCCTGATGGTAGTATTCCTACATACCCTGGTGGTAGTGGTTCTACAGGCGGGGGAGGCAGTGGGTCCGGGACCCCCTCTAACGAGGAAAAAGAGAAGGAAGAAAAAGGTGGAGTGCCCATTGCCGCTATTGCAGGCGGGATTGTAGGTGGCTTAGCTCTCATAGCTGTTGCTGGCGGAGCATACGCCTGGAAACAACGGAGTGGAAGGGCCGTATCCGGCGCGCAGGTTGAATTCGAACCTGGTAGCTCAGTTGAAGGTGACGAACGAGAAGACGTTGAAGTGTTAGTTGATGTGGATAGCAAGGCATGGGAGTAGTGTGAAATGCGCTGTCAGAAGCGGTTTGGGTCCAGTGATGGTTCTGGAGTGGTTTGGCGTGTAACGTCTTTGCCGTTCTGTCCATCTGATTTTGTTGAGAAAGTTGAACATGGCAGCGTGGTTCATGCTATTTGATGCCACACGTTTCAGCGTCGTTTTTTATCCCGTGTTCTGTTCTGATGCTGAAATCAACTTCATGCGTCCGACGTTCTTCGTTAGTCATGCTGTATGGTGTACGTATTGTTGGTTGCGAAGCCGGCATCTGTTTTTAGCTCGTTAGTCCCTGTGAGATGGTGCAGCAGTCACCCGTAGCCGTGGCATACACAACCGCGAACATTTGCCGCGTCGGATGAACTGAAATGTAGTGGAAACGTTCGCACCAGCTCGGGATTGGAGGGGGGATGGACTGGAGGCTGCAGACCGGCGAGAGGCTGTTCAGTATTCTCTCCGCTGCCCCGAGTTCAATGAAGTACGTGTGCTTGTGTGTCGCCCATGGGGCTTCTTGGCGGCGATACCAGCTAAAGCAAGCTTACTCTCCCTCGTGAGCCGTTGAAAAGGCCTGCATTTAAGCTCATGGTTAGATTATAGCGTTCGGGGCGGTGCAGGAATTGGTATGCCGAGTGAGTGGGACGCTTCATACGTTTCTAAGCAATCCCTCCGGTTGTGAGAGCGTATGTTCTGCGGCTCGTGGCGCCTGTCTTCTGGTGGAGGCAAGAGTTCAGTATTGTTACGCCATTCATTTCTGCCGAGGGGGTCATAGTCGTGGGCGTTGTGCATTTCTTTGATGGCCGTGTATTGACAACCGTGTGTATGTGGCTGTGTCGAATGTACTGGAAATGTAGGCTTTCGGTCGGAGCAAGGAAAAAGTCGGACGGGGAGGGGGTAGACAGGAGGCCTGAGAAACGAGAAAAGATCTCGTGTCGTTTCTGCCTCCAACGAAGTACACATGCGCTGATGGCCTTTTGTTAGTGATCCAGGACGCTCTGGGACATTTATTGTGAAAACTGTAACTAAAGCAACTGCAACATTTCTACGGGGCTTCAACGGCGGTAGTCTACTTAATGTAGACTGCGCGTGTCAAAATACAGGCTAGCTCAGCACGGTTTGGCACATGATATACAGCCAGTGAGATCTGGGGACGTAGCCTAAGGGGGGCGGGCGGAATCGCGTGTGTGTATATTCTTAGCAGTTCACCGGTAGTCCGTATCGGAATAGCACGATTTTCCCGACGCGAGCTTTCTGCTTCCACCAGCGCGTGTGCAGCAGCGGGTGAACGAGGTGCCGCACGCGTTGCGAGGGACGTCTGCACGAAGGGGTAGCATCGGTGAGGGTAGCTCTGAAGTTGCTACAGAAGAGAAAAACCCAGGGCCGTGAACACCCTCTCTGGTTCGTGAGTCACGGACAAATTTACGTGGAAAGTTTTTGTCGTCACGCCTCAATGCGTACCCCAGGACGTGAATCACTGGAAGAGGTACTCAGATTGTGACTCAGACGGGACAAACCGGGGAATCCCGAACTTGACGTGTGCAGGCGTGTAGGCAGGCGGGTGCTCAGCAGTCACAGACGGACACGCCCGGAAATCATGAGTTCAAGAACGCAGATGTACAGGCAGTCAGGTCAAGTGTCGTTCGGCGCAAGCCGCTCGCTCTCCTTGACGGGCTTCCACTCCCTCATCTGCATGACACGCACGATCTGATGCATTGAAACTTCAGCTGGCCGACGTCACAAAGTGAGTTTGGCCGGCTATATGACTGCATTGATGAGCGCGCTTACCTCCATCTTCTCCGACGGTACACCGAAGACGTCTATATGCGAGATCTTGGTTTGATCCGAACCATTGTTACTTTCTGAAAGCCGCTGGCAAATGCACGCTTCACCGGAGTAAGCACACGGCGACTATGCTCAGGCGGGCGCAGTACCACCCATTTAACCACACAATACCCGTAAAACCAGCAACGTGGTGCAACGACGAGATGTTTGCTTCCTCTAGAGGCTGTCACGATACGAATCGTAGGATGTACAAGGCACCCACGTGTAGGTGGGGGTAGAGCTTAACACGTCGACCTCCCCGGCTATTTTCTGGGAGCAACTGCATGCGCAGAGTACGCGTGGTGCCCCTTCGCAGGCCTTCTTGCACTCCGGAGCACCGAGTACTCGCCGGTGCTCTTAGGCTTGCGTTGCTGATTATCGGGGCGCGTAGTTGAGGGTACGTAGTCACGAGAGTCAGACTCGCGGTTAGACTCCCAGATACCTGAGCTACGGGGTTGCCTCACAGTAGGCCCTTCGAATCTTCGCACTTACCGACGTATATCACTAGTGTAGAAACATTTTGGAACTTCACGAAGCGCAGCGGCACAACGCATCCGGACTCCAGATCTCCGTGATGAAGAAGCTGAAGGAGCCACATTCACGAGACCTGATTCGTTGAACTACGGTCCCCAACCGCCGGCAGCGACAGTTGTGTTCATCTTACCACTTCTTGTACGGGGGTCTCGGATTCTGTACGGTTTCAGGGCACACAGCAAAAGCGCAACTTAAAAAGCGTTGGTGAAGTCGTCCAGGATCACGGCTTGGGGAAAACCAGCAACTTCACGCGTTCTTCGCGGCGAGAGCTGTGTGGCCAGAAGCGAACCAAACAGCCGAAAGGGTGTCACCGCTTGTAGGCCTTTCACGGTAGAGCTGGGGGACCACAAAGCCGACCCAAACACTGTGATATTGCGACAACCGGCTTGTTTACCCACCCGAACAGCACGACAAATGATTCTCAAGTACCGGCTCTACATCCGCTGTGGCCCAGGCCGGAAAGGGCAGGATCCTGCATGATGCTTGCGAGCGGAGCTCTTACCAGCTTCGGGAAATCCCATGGCTAAGTTGTTCGTGAAAAGCTTCAGCACAGCTGGCGCCTCTCCAGCTGCTGCGCTCCCTGGTGGAGAGCGGACCAGCAAAGACGACAGTTTCACCGGACTGGAGAAGCCCAGCTAGAATACAAACACATACAACAAACACGCTCCCCCGGCTAGCCAAACTCTCTTAGACTTGCCAGCTGGAAACAGGCAGCCGCCGTCAATCAGTACAGGACCCACTGCCCCGTGGTGACTACGGCCCCCTGCGCGGCTGGGATTCTCATAGCACCTGGCAGAGGCCTCTACTAGTGGTCAGCTGCTCTAATCCCACTGCCGGGCAATGCAGGGAACAAGAGACCGATTACTACGTCACTGCCGCGCTTCTGCCGTAGTTGCCCACTTGAAAGTGGACAACGTTCGGTGGCGGCTAAACCAGCCGCACTGGTGCGCGAGTCCCCTCTACGCAATGGCAACCATGTCGCTCCAAGCACGGTGAGAGGCGTACCTTTATGAGGAGCTGTGGGTCGTCATTGGAGGAGCTCAGGTAAGCCGCGTCTGATGTCTTCTCGATGATATCACGAATAGAATGCTGTGCGTCCTCGTTGAGACACTCGACCTTAGATTTGTCAATGAGTGACATCAAGCTGCATTGTGTCCGCAGATACAAAGCAAAGAATCTTGAAATTTCTCCCGCCTTGGTACAACTGGTCACTCGGGCTTTCACATGTGCCGCCCGGCGAGCGACCTCCGGTGGAACGAAAAGAAAACACTGCAAGTGACGCTGACAGTACATAGCTGCGCCGCGCGTGCGCATCTGGAAGGGCCACAAAGGTGTCGAGAGATGCGCAAGCGCCCTTCTGCATGGGCCATGCAGTTCCCACCCAACATCTATGTCGTTGATGGGGTGTCGAAATACAAGATGGCTGTCGCTCCTACCTCTCTGCCTCCATTTTGCCAACGTGGGGACTGCCGGTTGGCTTCAGAAACTGCGAGGTATCAGCACGATATCCAGTCGGAGCGCAACCGGACTGCCGGGAAACGTGGACCGGAGCCGTGACAGTCCTCTCGCCTCAGAGTGGTCCCAGGCACTTGCGTGGCGCTTGAGGACGCGAAATATGAGTAGCAGAGCACAAGCGCAATGAAGCGGCCGCGCTTCATACGGGCGCCGGAATGAATGAGCTTTTCTCACAAAGGTTCTCAGCTGTAGGCGGTCATGTGGGTATCAATCTTTCATGGAGTTCCTTCACTAGAAGACGACGCAGCTTGTAGCTGCAACTGCATGCAGAGGTACAACGCATGCTCGCACTGGAGGCGTCCTCTGAGCGGTCATGGGCACAAAGAATTCTCAACTAGCTCGTGCTGGCGTTGTGCTCATGACCGTTCAGTTGCCTTGAGAAAGAATTCCCAGCTAGCTCGTGCTTGCCCTTCCAAGGCAACAGCGATCTGACGAGTTACTCGATCCTCGAGAACGTAATGTACTCGGCCTAGGGATTCCTGCAGTCGCCCTCTTTTAAACCATTGTGACCGCGTTTCTCGATGCTTGCGACAGCACAGGTTCTCTTGAGCTCAGTCTGGAAAATTCACCACGGGGTTAGACGTCCAGCACAAGTTAGGGCCACGTAGCTCAGGATGCGACCTCCAGCCTAGGCTGGGACTGGACTGTTCTTGTGTGTGCAGTAACCACCCGAGAAAGACTAGGTACGTCGACAGACCGGACACTGGCAAAACCGGCTCTGTTTCACACTACCAGCAGGCCGCGCATTACATGACTCCCGTTAAGCGGCCCGACTGTGCAGTTTTAAAAAAAATTTACCGTGTTTCTGAATATCAGCGACGTCGCGGACAGTAGATCGGGGGCCGACAGGGAGTATCGTCAGCCTCCGCAGCGGCCAGTTGTATATACACCCTCGCGCCAAACGGGTTCTGGGAAAGCCCTTGGGGGCGGAACTTCGTCAATCCGCTGGAGCTTCCCGAGGACGTGTGAGCATTTGAACCCGTCCCTGGTCTTGCGCGATGCTGTACATCAAGTTTCTCGTGGGGGCCTGCGCTTGCCTCGGCAGCGCAGTATTATCTGTCGCTCAGGTTGATGTTGTATCTCTGCCAGGGGAACTTCTCGATGGTGTGGAGAGAGCGGCTCTGAAAGTTAAAACCGCTTTGAACTTTGCCGACAAGATCTATTCCGAGTGTTTCGACGTCCCGAACGCCCTCTGCCTGGGTACGTGCGAAAGCAAGAACGCATTGCTCCCCCGTTCACTACGGCCGTTCAGGCGGAACCTCACAAGTGCTTACCTCTGATGCCGTACCAGACGGCCTTGCTGCGTGGTTCCGATTTGATGAGTTGTATCCTATTGACGAATCCGGGAACGGGAACCACATGCATAGGGCACCCCGCGCGGGGCCGCCGCACAACGGTTAGGTCATCCCCGTGTTGACAGATGTCGGACTAGTCGCATTGCCGTCTCTGCAGGACGAGGCGCGAGCGCGGCATTTCTCAACGGTAACGAGATGAGGGCACTGTGCTGTCAGCAGGAAAACGGTTTATTGCCAACTGCTTGCAGGAGCGAGTTCGACAATCAAGTCGAGCAGCACCTTGGAGTCCAGTGAATTCACGGTGTAAGGAGTCGCGGGAAGACGTAACAGTAAACGAGCCGCCCTACTCATGCTCAGGGCATTCTGGTTGTACCTTCTTGGAGACTCCACCGGTTTCTTTCGGAATGTGATATCGAAAGGGTATACAAGTTCGTTGAATATCGTTTGAAGAAGCCTGACATTTCAAACTGTTTCAGGACCGACGCAAGCCAAACTCCGACCATATTCCTTTATCCCAATTCACGGAAACTATCGATCCGAGTAACCACTTCCGACAGCACTTCCGAGGGAATGTCATCTCATGGATCGCTTCCTCTGCGTCGATGGACGCACGTCGCTGGTAATTCGCGTCGTACAGGGGCTGACACTCAATGCTTGACACACTTCTTGCAGTTGCGTGTGACGGCTCACGCCTCCGACTTTATATCAACGTACGAATCAAGGTTCAATGACATGCCGGCTTTTATGTGAAGCTCTCAATCTCATTCAGGGTGTCAAAGACAACGAGGTTGTAAGGGTGCTCGAAAAACGAGCCGCCTTGGATGTCGCGACAGCATGCTTGTTTAGGGACTGCGCGGGTCTGTGGTCTCAAATTCTGGCGATATCGTTGTGGGCTCTACAATCGAGCATTCTGGGTTTGAGGTCAGTGTTTACAGGCGACGTCTTACAGACAGTCCGACTCTTCCGCCGAATTAGGGTTACGTCGACGATCTTCGCTTCTACAATCGGGCGGTAGCCGTAAGTAGTGGTGTGAACAACGCGCGTCGCAGTGAGAAACCGCGGGCTCAGGAAGAGGAGGTCGCAAGCTTAGCACCAAGTGGTCTTACTGGTATTGGAGACACGGAATTCGTTTTTCGAGGTGAGGATGACGGCGTTGGATCTCCTACACCCTCCACGCCTTGCCGGGTTCTAGGCTGTGCAGACTGCGCCTTTGAAATTGCGATGCACTCAAATATGTGTGGGGAACCGGCTGCGCACTTGTGCTCTCTTCAAGAACTGTACCAGGGTGCAATGCACATTGCGCGTGTCAACGGTGAGTAGTCATGGCTGAGACACTCTCAGGTGCAGTCACTGATCCCTACGTTTTGCAATCAGGGCTGTTGGCAGGAGTGGCCGATGTATGGCATAGCGACATGACCTACAGCGACATCACAGCAGGCGAAACTCGCATGGGGCTGTGCTGCCGTGCGCCTGGAGCTGCGCCGACAGAGCCAGTGAAAGCTGTTGCCTGAGCATTCTGCAAAGGTCTCCAGCTCGCCGGCTTGACCGGGGTCACCGAGAGGATGGTGTTACTCCCTTGGAGTCTCCGCTGCCCGTGGCAGATCGGCGACAGTTTCCGGTTCTGCGTATTCTCGCCTCAGAACAGTTAAGGAAAGGCTTGAGCCGAACATCTGCGTATGTGCCCCCCGAAGTCTGCCCCGGCGGCTCTCCGCGTTTGCTCATCCGGGCACAACACGCCGAAGAAACCTGTACTTTGCCATCTGAATTTCAAAAAGGTTGCTTCACGCCGTGTCGGCTCTTGCATGCGCACGTGACTGCTCAGGTCGCCTGTCATATCCACGCTGACGTGATTTTTCTCATTCGTATCTTGGGGGAAGCGAGATTGCTATATAGCAGCGGCTGCCCTCATCGCTATGGCCAAGCGAGAACCGCGCCAGGGTAACGGGGAAGCGATCAGGCACCGGCATCTCGAGAAGGTCCGCGGAAGGGATTCCATCTGAACAAAGAGAACCCAAACGCGGGGACTGCACGCTGATAAAGCAGTCACCTTGCAAGCAACTTTTGCCGATAATGCAATACGACTGCTCTTTGAGCCTTAGCAGTCCGGGCTTGTCACGTCTTTTCTTTTTCGTACCTCCGTCTGGCCCAGGAAGGGCGTCGCTGGCATCAGCGACAATGACCAGTGAATTGGATTCAGGCTTCTTGCAGACCTGGCTCATGGCACCTCCTGGGAGGACACGCACAAAGCGCCGCCGGACCGCATTGTCGCGCCGGACTGCAGACTACCTGGCGAGCATCGCAGAGCGAGAACATTACCAGGCATGCAGCACAGCGAAGTGATAACGACATATCAGTCCACATTGTTGACGGTACCTCGGAGAACTACTTCTGCCTCAAAGCAATCTTCATTGACCCTCGTTTGATACTGAAACCGGGAAGACGTAGCAGCCTTGGTCGTTGCGCCGCGCTTAGCCTGGCCATGACCAGGCTCAGGATGAGCTGGCAGGCGAGAAAGAGGGCCAGATTCCCCCCAACCCCGATCTTGTCCAATGAAAGCTGCTGAGTTTTGCTTCTGTGCGAGTCCACGCGGATGATTCGGCGTTGAAGACCTCGTGTAGTCATTATCGTGTCCCAGTGGTTCTTGAAAGCCACATGATTTAACGGGCAAGGCGGGTACGAGAAAATCCCGTGGCATGTGATCATTGACTTTCTCTAGACTCTGCATGCTGGACTCCACAGGCAGAGGTGCGTGACACCATACAAGCCCAGCGACGGTGCCTGGCTAAGGCGTTTACCTCTCCCCCATTGGCGAAACTTCGGCCTCTCTTCGTACAGACTCTACGAGCACAGACTATCGCTTTCCAGAGAAGTTCACTGAATGCTGGTCTCACCTTCAGGGCCTTGACCTACCAACGACACCCTACACAGCAGATTAACAGCTGTAGCCCTCGCATCTACGTCGACATAACCCTTACCTCTACTGCCCGAGAGACACTTCGACATCGTCAACTCGGCACAGTGCTCGAAGGGTGACGGACGGGCTCTTGGGACTTCTGTGACCTACACTAGAACGAGAAGGGGCCTGAAACCCAAATAGATCGGGATCATTGCGTGGTGGCTCCCAGCGTACCTCATTTCCGTCCTCTTTGCTCTCGCATCGTCACCTGCAGGGAAACTAGGTTCCCAGTCATGGCGGCTGAGAAGGTGCCCTAGACCGCTGTCTTCGTCAGTCTGATCTTTCCTCCGGGAAGACAACCAGTTACGCTCGGTCAGGCAGGCCGGGGCATCCCTTGCGTAAGAGGCTACCGCGGAAGAGGACACCTCACGTTTTTGCGCGTCGTGCATAGTGGCGGGCAAAGTCGGCTGCTCCTTGGTCGCATCACTCTCTTTTCCGAGTCGCCACGCATACAAACAGCCTTCCCTCCCGGACACTGAGACGAGATACTCCCTTGCTGATGAACGTAGCGATGGCAGTTGATTTGATTCTCTGCCTGAACGAGAGTGACTAGCGAGGTAACAGGAGATCCACAGGAGAGCTGTGGGAGGGCCTTCATGCGCAGGACATGTGCCTGGAAGAGACGCTGCCTCTAGAGCACGTCGCAATGCGACATCAAGCAAATCGCATTCCGTTCCAGGACTCGCGACCAGTTCCCCCCCCGGCGGACTACTCATATCTATACCAACGTGACAACCGCCCTGACGCGTAGGCGCATTGACTCCCGGTATCACAGCTTCATCTCTGGTATGGACGGCGTGACGCGGTCCCAGACTTTTATTGCTGTCTGCGAAGCACTCTAGAGGATGGTAAATTTTCTGGCAATAGTCGCGCGGTGGGCGCCTTAGATCTGCGATACCCGCACCTCGTAAGAATGGTGAGACAGGGAGCGGTGCGGGGACACACGTCTGCGCTCCGGCGCCAAAATCTTCAGAGCGGAAATCTTTTGTCTCCTCTACCGAGGTCACGG
This sequence comes from Cystoisospora suis, assembly GCF_002600585.1. Classification (NCBI taxonomy): domain Eukaryota; phylum Apicomplexa; class Conoidasida; order Eucoccidiorida; family Sarcocystidae; genus Cystoisospora; species Cystoisospora suis. The sequence goes on from NW_027153064.1 coordinate 91,803, forward strand.
GAACAGGGATCGAACGGCGCCCCGCGGAAGGGCTCTGCTCTAGGCCCCTCGACCCCAGTCTTCCTCTGGACGACTGTGGGCTCTCTGGTCTTCCTCTATTGGTCGCTCGCGGCGCCCTCCCTAACTGATAGCTCCGAGAATGCGAAGGAGGCCTACTGGAAAGGGACTGTAAAGAGCATCTGGCTAAGGGAAGACACCGCAGCTGTGGGGGGAGGCACACCAAACCGAGGGCGTGGCGCGAAGAATCGTAGAACGCAACGAGGAACGCAGAAGAACCGGAAACCCCTTGATGCAGGGGCCCTGGCACTATGACCTGAGATCACGCGACAGCGAAAGAGAAGAGAAAAAACGAAGTCGCCAGACTTCAGGAAAACATCTTCTGATGTGCCCAAGATTGGCGAAGTGCTTGTATAGCATTGTAGGGGCTTGGGTGTTTGAAGAAAACAAGGTGTCTCAGTTTTTTATAGTGTTGAGTCAGGAAAATGAACTGATAACCGCGCGGCACGGGGAGAAGCTGGGACAGGAAAAAAGACTGCTCTGTCTGGTAGTACTCCGCGCGCAGAACTCCGAAACTAGAGACATGGTGAGCGTCACTGAGACTCCAAGTCACTTGCGCGCAGAAGGTTGACTAAGAATTGTGCTCGCCAAGCGAGAGAGAGAAGGCCACAAGCAGCCGCGTTCAGGGTGTGGTCGCTGTATCCAGCAGCACCCGAGACAACGGGTGATTATGACTACGCCATCGGGGAAAAGACCCTTTTTTCTCATGTACGCCGTTTCCTAGAAGTCAAAGTGACACAGTCTGTAGCAATGTAGCGGCTTGTCTTCCCAGTACACGACTACTCCCCGTGGTGACAAAAACGGAGAGTTGTTCGGCCCCCTACAGGCAACCAAGAATGGCGTTCGAGGGGCGGTGGCATCCTCTAAATCCTTAACACCCTGCTTTGTGGGTGTCTTCCTTCCAAGCGTACAATACATACCCTTGCTGTGTGCCCGGTATACCCGCATCTGAACGCTCCGAGTACCTTACACGTTCGCGTATCACCGCTAGCAACTTACCGCGCCACGCTTGTTGCTTGGGACAATTGGAGAAGCGCTTGTTGTGGTAGGGGAGCAATGGAGGCGGAAACCGGCGATTTTCACGGGTAGGGCGGAGGCCCACGGATAAAACTGTGTGAACAGCATTGACGCCTGCTCTCGGATCAGCAACAGAGAAACACGGAAACCAAGACTAACTCTGCGGGGAGATTTACTTTGGCAATGTGTACACACGCGTTCAGTACTCGAGCACATAGACACACGACCGACTCGGACGACCGCTGCGTCCCCGTCCCCCTGTCATGCCACCAACCACCCCTCAAGCCACCTGGGAGTCTCAGCTGCCGGCTTCTGTCTAGATCGATGAAAGCTACGCTGAAGCCGCACCTGACGAGGACATAGCGTAACTAGCTGCGAGGGGACAAGCGACAAAGTGAAGCTGTAAAACTGTTTCACCCAGGCAGTAAAGCTCCGAGCACCCGACAGACAGAAAGAACGGCTGAAGAAGCCAGTTCACATTTGCTCAGTCTTCCCGATCCTTTTTCATGCGCGCTTCTGCGAGGAGTCTCAGTCTACGGGATAAGGAAGCACTGTTCGTCGCAAGACAACCACCTGAGAGACAGTGGCGGGCCGTATCGTGTCAATCACCACACGCCTGGTGGACACATCTGAATAGGTAATCGATACAACGCTTCTCAGCTTCGCACTCGCCGAACGAACCGAACCGGTTCTCCGCCCATGCAGAAAGGACTGGAATAGACAGGTACAGCTGGTAACAGAGCACCTCGAATGCCTGGCAAAGACAGCGCATCACCGGAAGAATATGCAGGCGCACCCCGTGCACAGGGGCTCCTGAGACTGGCTACATATGACGCAAACATTTCATTGGCGACGTACCCACGCTTTCTCCTCGGGGCAATGGCGGCCGCTGGGTATGCCGAAGGCCGCCAGAGCGCCATCTGCGGTCTGACAAATCAAAAGCTGATGGCAGCACAAAAACGACACGTAGGAGATCATTGTCCAAGCACACTACGAAAACATCGGGAACCTAACTATGTCTTTTAGAAAGAGAGATTCCGCCACACCAACAGAAGCAGGAGTTTGTGCATTTCCGAAAAAGTCCGCGTCCTTTAGACTGTAGTCGTCCATTCCCCGTATCCTCATAGTACGCCACAGCCGATACCTTTTGTGCGCACTTGGCCCAATACCAGTCCTCTTGCAATGAAAAGGACATCGTGCTCAGGCTATTCATATATTTTGGAATAGGTACTTTCCTCTCTCGGCCTATGTATGCTTTGAAAAACTAGCTACACACCCGTGCTGTCGTGGCGGCGTCTACCCCTTCCCGCGATCCTGTCACTAGGCTCTTCGTGACGCCAGTCATGTCATCTCCAGGTGATTGGTACACAGAGTTACATATTTGTGCGCGACTATTCTCACATCCCTGTATACACGAGACAAGTCGGTTAACTCAGTTGACCTTGCGCACTCTGAAGGGGAGTAGCCGCCTTTTCCCACACACTGGCTGGCACGGCCAAGTGCACTACCACTCCGCCATGACAGTGAGGAAGGGAAACTCGTCCGACAATCGCTGATGTGCCAGAGAACATCCCCATCGTACGTCTACATGCTCCTTCCAGCTGCCGTGGGAAGACGTCAGTCGTGCGAGTTTCGGTCATCCGCACTCAACCGCGTTGCTCTCGTGTCCGTACAGTCTGTCAATGTCGTTCTCCCCCGTCTCTCAGGGCCCTTTCATTCCTTGGTATCTCGAAGAAAGCTCAGACAGAGTTTCAGTCACAAAAAGGAGCAGCTCAAAGTCTTGACTGCGCTGTCGAATGGTGCCCGTTGACCCGGAGACTGGGACATGTCCTCACGACCGTGACAGAGGTGTTTAGTTTTATAGTCATCCTGACGTTATATTTGAAAGCCTAGCTGACCTTTCTCTGGTGTATCCAAACTCCGGCACCCACAGAAGCACTACTACTGTAGCTTTCAGATTTTTCTTAGTTACGGGAGATGTAGGTACCTAGTGATTTCAGCGGCGTGAGTGCAGATAACTGTCTACTCGCTCAGTCTGCATTCACACAGTTCACCGGACATCACTTCTCCATCCTGCCGTCCTGTGGTCCCACGATGCCCTTGCACCCCGTCGTGGACTAACCTCTTCTTGGTCATCTACTTGTTCCTCCGATCTAATTTGCTCCTGGTTCACCATAGTGGTGTCAACTGTAAGAGAGAATTTGAGCGTCCGGACAGCAGACGCACAAGGGGGGTGAACTCGCAACTGCAGGGATAGCGAGAAGGGGAACACCGGCAACTCAAGTCCAGGCACGGCGTCTTCAAAGTGATTTTCTTTTCGCGCTCCACAGCAGCCAGTTCCGCCATCAAAACTGGACCTCCAGAGGGTATCGGCGCTCAAACCGCGGCTGGAGAGCGGTGTCCTGGCGCCACGAATCAATAGACTCTGGCAGTTCGCAGGAAACCCCTCTCTGCGGAGATCAACCACGGAGATGTGGATGTGGGCGGTGTTTCCCCTGGTAGCATTTCCATAGTCTTTACTTTTACACATCGTCCCAGGAGAGAGACGAGGCTCGCTATACGGCCCCGTACCGGAAAAAGTCGGAGCGCTTCTCCCGGAGAAAGTTTCCGATGAGTCTTCAGTGTCACCAGGTGTTTCTCCCTCAGGAGTTTCAGGAGAGTAGAATGGGACACGCAGGGAATGAGGCCGACTCCGTTTCACGGGAAAGCTGCTGTGTTGTTGGATGGCTAGGCATTGCACTCCCGCTACTCCACTACAAGAAGCAGCCAGCCATGTTGCACGCTCATTGAACGCCAGCGCTGTCACGTCGGACGCGCTTTTTGCCATCTTGTGCGGTGGCGAGATGAGCAACAGGCTGTAGCAAAAAGAAGAGGACGACGCCTGCATGGCAACAAGGTTCTGTGGAAAAGAAGAGTAGTGTGCATCTCGAGAAAGCCCAGATGGAGGGTGCTTTACAAAGACGACAACCAGAAACAGGCACACAGAGCCATCTTCGCACCCTACGGCCAGTAGACATGAGCACGAGGGAGAAGACAGACAGCAACAAACATTCGAGTGGCTGAGAGAGTCCACTAAGACTGATGCTGGATGAGAATGGGTTAGTGGCCCAGAGAATGTGACTGCGGTCACGGCTTCCTCGAAGAAAACTGACGGTCCTGAAAAGAAAGGGAAAAGAGGACAAGAGAAAAGAGGAGCTGTCCCTGCTGCTACCCGTCTGAGCAGATTTGCACGCCAGCCGCATGTCCGGGATCTGTGACGCAAAATGTGCCTTCGCACGCAGGCAAAGCAATGAGAATATCCAGATTTTTCTTCTGTGGTGGACTGGGTCAGCGAGGACCAGCTTTCGCGTAGGCCGCCGCCTTGCTAAATATTCTTACCCTCCGATGAATTCCCAAGACTTACGCACACCAACATACGGTTTTGTGTGTAATGGGGAAGCTTCTGCTCTCCACCTTACTATGCCAGCCCAGAGGAATGTATTTCGCACCGGCGACGATTTGAGCCGTCTGCTCACCAATAGCCTCGAATCTGCCGTCCAGCGTCACGCGCCACAGCTGCAGCGCTCCTCCCACAGCACAGCGGCCACCAGTAGCTATGATATTCCCTAGTACGCCCGCCCCATCTTCTCGCCGCCTAATCTCCGCAAAGTAGTCGTTAGTCTCTCGAGAAAATGTCTCTTCACAGTCGCTGTTCCCGCCTTCTTTTCTACTGTGCCTGGGCACTCTCCGTCCTCTGTCCTCCTCGGGGTGCCTCACGCCGCTGGAGAGACCCGCGGGACGAGGTGACAGAAGCGAAGGCGATGCGGAAGAAAGGGGTAAACTTAAGGGGGACCGCAGACACTTCCCGGCCCCAGTCTTGCGGCTTTTCCATGCTGCTGAGACCACGTTCCAGTATAACGGCGGCGGGACAGCAGAAGCTGGCGCCGGGCTGGCTGCCGACTCCACGCTTCCCCAAGGCTTCTGTGCTAGAATAGCGCTTTTTTCCGGGCACAGGTGATCTACGCATAAGAGGATTACATGACTTTCAGTCACGAAAACAACATACTTAGGCTGGCAGCTCCGCTGCATCTCGGCAGGGCTAGGTGTCGCCCAGCCAACGATCTGTGCCGCTTGCATAGGAACCCACACATCCTCACAAGCCTCCCGAAAAAAAGGAACGAGCGAACCATTCTTTATGTTTTCTGCGCAATCCGTCCGACGGCTATGACAAGAGTCCTCACAGGGAGAGCCTCTAGAATAGCAGTGTTCGCTGGAGACTGAAGGAATGGCGAGGTGTCTAGAGAACCCGCCGTCCGGCTCCCTCTCTGGCCCGTTGTTTTCATGTACATAAATTGAAAAACAATCCGCCCGAGAAGCAGATGAGGCCGAGTGTAAACGTATAACATCCCGGAGTTCAATCACTCTCTTTGCTCGCAAGCTTCCTTGTGTCAAGACGCCGTGTCCAGCAGTCCCAGCTCGTATCCTGCTCGTGTCGGGATCGAAATTGGTCGCGTGAAAGGCGCTGCCATCCCCGGGCTCCGATGCGTCCTGCAGCTGTCTGCACTCTGCCCTAGAAAGGACCGAAACAGGCGATGTGCTACAGGACCCGCGGCCAGGCATTGACAGCAACTTGGCGCTGTTATACTCATCTCTCCGTTGCCTGGGTGAGAGCAGTTGAGTGATGCCTCCTGAAGCGTCGGAGATCGCCTTGGCGTCGTCGCAGTTTGACAGATAGCCACTTTCCTCTCCTGCTTTGCCAGAATTAGCCTTTCTGGCGCTTTCGCGTCCTCTTCGCAGAGAAGGGCATGATCTGGAAACGGTTCGTCTGCAAGAATGCGATGGTTTTCCATAGGCTGCAGCGTAGCTGCTCCGCGGAGTATGCACAGGCCGATCCAGAAGTCGTTCGGCAAAAGGTGCCGGCGAAATCCATCGCCTTGAAGAGAGTCGTCGGGAGAAAGTCAACGGAGACCGAAAGGAGGCAAACGAGCTTTTCGGGCAGATAGAAGTGCTGCCACGTGGGGTGGCTAACGCAGTGTTCGTAGTTAGTTGCGCATCTGTGATGAACTTGTGAGTCAGGCCACTAGGTGGCCTGCTTTTCCGTCGTGGACGGCATGCCCTTCTCGTTGTCCCCTGCTTCCCAGGTCTCTCTGGCAGCAGGACTTTTCTCTGTGGGTGAGGCCGGCCAAGGTTCTGTTCCGCTCTCCGGTCCGCTTTGGCAGTACCCCGTAGCGTCTGTCTTCTTGAATTCATTCTAGAAGCACTTGAGGAGAGCCGCTCACTCTGCCCTCCAACACGTTTACCCACCTCTGTCTCAAGTCTAGAGCCTACAGCGGGGGACCCATGCGTATAGAGAAGAGAAACAGTTCCCTTTCGTGTAGCGACCAGAACTAATTTTTTCTGGAGAGGGAGAATCAAGGAGACACGAGAGCCACCCGGAGAAAACTCTTTTATGGAAGGCGCAGCCACTGCGCGAACTGCAGTAAGGCCACGAAATAAATAAATCAGGCCTTCAGACGTCCCTGCGATCAGCTCTCGACAATCAGGTAAAAAGGCGCAAGCCGTGACTGTTGGAGGTGTCCCTTGGGTATGTGAAGAGAAGGAGGAAGAACCACGGGACCGGAGCTGGCCTAGAGAGGAAGCAGGACGGAAGCCACGAGCAGCAAAAGACCACTGATGAGGTGGATATGCCGTAGAACTCGCGGCAGAGACTGCGGTGCGTGCGTGCTGCGAGAGAAACCCTGGACCGAACGAACAGCTCCGAAAAGACGGAGAAGGAAAACTCGAGTCCACGGGGGCCGTCGAACTCGCTAGGTAAAACCGCCCCAAGCGAGAGCGTTCAGTTGACTTTGTTTTCTCGGTAGACCGTGGTTTGAGCCCGAAAGTCCACACACGCAAGTGACCGTTGCCGAAAGTTGCGAAACGACTAGCGGAGGAGACTGAAGAGGGACCGCTTGACCAGATAGAACGGGAAAAAAAATGAAGAGGAGGCTCAACCGCCAGGCCGTGCAGCGGTGCGCGTCCACACTCAACCAGGAAACTCGGAGCGAGCAAAGGGATAGAGCCAGACAGGACAACTGTATTTTCCCGGAGGTGCATACTTGGAGTGCTCACGCCACGAGAAAGACAAGGGGAGGCGCCTTGACGTGGATACTCTGGCGTCTGTAGTTTCTCAAGGCCTGCCACACGCGTTCTCGGAGACGTACGTGTACTGGTGTAGGGACATTCTAGGTGGCGTCCTTTGCAAGCGGAGAGAGAAGAGAGCACCTCATACACATTCATGAACCCCAGAAGTGTGTGCTTCGCGTCCCTCAACAGTAGAAGTAGCCCCCCTTCTCCTGGTAGAAACGAACAACAAACCACTTCGGCCCTCGGTGCCGCACTGAGGGCGAGACGCGCTCGCTCTTCCACTGTGTACGGACACCATAAAGACGCGAAGGGTGATGTATGCGCCGACGAGGCACGTTGGGTAGAGCACACAAGCCTCAGGGAGTGACAAAAAGACAGTGTAGTTACTGGAGCAGTATGCACGTCATATTGACGGGGAGGCGGAGGCGACGAAACCGGAGAGTGCCAGACCGGAGACGGTTTATCAGAGCCAGAAGAGGACCTATGCGAGGAAAAGCAGAACTTTTCAACTCCTTTACCAATGGCGGAAATAAGAACGGACCGTCCTACACAAGCAAGCAGAAGAGGAGATGAACCAAAAGGAAACTCCTGGTCTTCCTCGGGCAACCGTCCTACACTTGGAGAGGGGAAATGGCGTTGAGAAGAACATGGCCTGTTCCGTGTATCGAAGGCATGGCACGAGAATGGAGGAGGTAGAAACAGCACTGTGTGGGGTGTGTGCGTGCCGAAAGCTGCGTTGACTGCGGCCAGCTGGAGTGACGGAGAAGAAGGAAAAGCAGGCATCGGCGAGGGACCGGGGGAGGCAGGCCACTCTCTCGAAGCAGAAGAGACGTTCTTAGTCTTCAAGACAACGCCGTGTTGCGACCTGTCAAGAACCGCCAAAGAAGAATGGCGAGCAGGGTGTCGTTCTTCCGAGCTGCCACGGCTGGCATCTCCTGGACAATCTTGAGGCGTGCATGTACCTGAGTGTAAAGGCTGACAAAGTAAAGTGTCTGTTTCCCATCCTTTCGGAGAGCGAGAGGGCGCGGAGGAGCCGCAAGTAGAGCAGCGGGACAATTGTGGGTACCGTTTCGGGATAGGAGAAGAGAACGAAGAGTAAGAGGAAGAATAGGTTGGAGGAAAGGAAGGACCAGCAGCACACGTCGAGAGCGGGTTGTGAGTAGGCACACAGCGCTCAGATGAAGAGACGGACGAGGTTACCGGATTGCAGGAATGGGAATATGGTAACGTTGCCATGGTGACACGCCTCAGGACAACCGAAAGCCTCCTATTGCGTCTAGGAGAAAACAGTTCCTGTCAACTGAGCCGGCTACCTCGAAGGGAGGGAGCAAGAATCATCGGCGACTGGGTCAGGAGGAATGCCAAGGGGGATCATGAGAGTGTTGCGGGGTCGGTACGGTCAATCAACAACCAGACCACGGGAATTCGCGCCGAACCGAGATCATCCTCGCACCAGGCTTGTTACCGTGAGGGTCCACGACATCCAGTCAAAAGCGAGCGAACAACTTCGACTGATAAACAGGATAGCTGGACCACATGTGTCACTGAAGGAGTGGTCAATCTGCTCAACACAGTATGTTGGGATGTCGAAGCAAGAGTGAATCATCTCTGCACTGGGTGCGAAAAGATCCGCACACCAAGTTTCAAGCAAGGAAGGACGGCTGAAAACTATACTCTCTGGCACCGCCGATATTCTCCACTTTCCTGTGGGACTCGACACGTTGTGCATTATTCTCAACGGAGCCGCCTTTGCGCAACCCTTCGACTCATCCTCGGCACCGAATGCCGTTTAGAGGTGGCGTGCCCGGTAGCTTGGACGAGATTGCAGGTCCGATTCTTTCTTCGTGAAATCTCGGGGTTTCGGCGTACCGGACTATCTTGACGAGGTCCAGTGCCTTTCCGGTTCCCCAGGGGCGAAGGTGAGATCCTTCTCTGCCACCGAAGAAGCCTGCTGCCGACGAACTTGCTGCTCAACAGTGTCACGACCACCCGTGACAGGACGTGCGAGTTGCACTTAAAGTTGAACTAAGATTCCACCTGGGAATGTCTGCACAACTTTTTAAAGGGAAGATGCATGCGGCCTGTCAGCAATGCGATTCAGCATAGCTCATGAACAGTTACAGCTTCCGGCTCGATCATGTCTGGATGCCGGAACACGCTTTTTACAGGACAGCGGCTTCAAGGGCCCGTCGACGTCTCTCAGGAAGGATACCAGGGGCTCGAATGGGAAATTGGGGAAAACTGTGGCACTATTGACACTCACACAAACTCCCTGGCTCGAGTCCGCGCGCGGGAAAAAAAAGTGGGCGAGCGGTGGAAGGGCACCGGCGGCGCGCCCTCGCACACATCGCAGGCAGATACTTCTACCAGGTGTTTCTTGTCAATTCGAAGTTTGGAGCGGTTGTCCATGCTGGCGTAGAGTTCTGTAAGCGAACTCACTCATCCAGCTGTCCGCGAGTTGAAGGTCTCATTCACCCTCCTATTCCCGTATGGACAAAACCGAGGCTTCGCCGCTTCGTAGCGCGAACAGCTCGTTGACTCGCCCGAGGCGAGAACTGAACGTGCCGGTCTGCCCTGCCCTTCGACCAGGAAGGACTGTTCCCATCCCCGTTTGAAGCTACACAAAACCCTCGGCGCACAGAGGGAGATCCGGTGATTGCCGCACGGGATCGTTGGAATTTCGCAACTTGTCAAGGTGGGCCGGCCCGGGCTTCCCGGAGGCAGTGTCGGGTCTCCGCGCGGTTTGCGTTGCTCCGCACACCCCGTCCTAGCTTGGTGTGCACTTCCCGGGCATCCTCGTGTGCCGTGAATTTGACACCATTCTGTTCGATAAGAAAGTATCTTAACTCCGTGTAACACATTAGCGCCTTGAAAAAAGTGCCTGTGTTGGACACCAGTGAGGCACCGGACCTTTTTTGCTTACTTTCGTTCGGATGGCGGGACGGTTTCGGAATGTTTCTTCGCGCTCTCAACAGTGACCACAGAGATGAAGCGAAAGGCTGCGAACTGATGTGCGCCCGCTTTAGCTGCGTCTTTAGTTTGACTCTTCGATTGCACAGGCCCCCCCTCCCTCCCGGAAAGAGGCAACAACAGTTTCGCATGGATGCGATTGCCGTGAAAGGCAGATTGTTGGTCAGCACCCTGGCCTACGCTTTATGACCTGTCTGTTCGAGGCCGCTGTATCGATTGTCGTGAAAGGCAGATTGTTGGTCAGCACCCTGGCCTACGCTTTATGACCTGTCTGTTCGAGGCCGCTGTATC
>NW_027153065.1:0-634 GCF_002600585.1 Cystoisospora suis
ATGCTCCAAAATTTCCTTTCTTAGCACTCCTCCCGGCACACAAACCTTCCATCCTGCCTTTGTTCGCACCCAAAGGTAGTTGGAGTTCCTTTGATACTCCCTCTGCTGAAAAAGAATTGCCTTCTCCTTCCCTCGCTGCTGTTGTCTTCTCCCGCTGTCGCCTTTCCTTGATTCCACACCTCCTGAAAGTCCTTGCATTCTTCGTACTCTTTGTCCCATTCTCCCTTGATGATGTCCCCCTTTTGTTTTTCTTTCTCCTTTCCCCTTGTTATGATTGCCACGAAATCCGGCCGGCGCGAAATTGCATCCGCAACTACATTCTGGCGCCCCGGTTTGTACACTACTTCGATGTTGAAGTCCAGGATTTTATCTAGCCAATACGCTAAACGTGGATTTACTTCCCTTTGCTTTAAAATTCTGCTGAGTGTTGCGTGGTCGGTTTCCACAATAACTTTCTTTGCTCCTAGAAACTGGCGCCACTTCGTTAGCGCGTGCACGATCGCGCGCAGCTCGCTCTCGTATGCTGGTAGCTGCTGCTCCCTTTCGTTGGATTTCCTTGACTCGAAGGCGATCGGGCGGCCCTCCTGCTCCAACACCGCCCCGATCGCGTGTTTGGAGGCGTCCGTCTTCACCA
>NW_027153066.1:0-278 GCF_002600585.1 Cystoisospora suis
ATGAACACTATAGGAAATAGAAAGGCAGCGAAAGAAAGAAAGAAAGAAAGAGAGAAAGAAAAGAAAGAAAGAAAGAAAGAAAGAAAGAAAGAACGGTCTTCGAATCGATTTGGTAAGGAGACTGAGAGAAATCGAAGGGAGAAAGAAAGATAGCCGAAAATAGGTAGATACATAGACAGAGAGACAGTCCTTAATACACAGCAGAGAGAGATCGTTAGTTAGCTGGCTCGATAGATTGAGTGCTTGTCTGATGGCAGATTTCCTTCTTCTTCTTTTTC
>NW_027153066.1:543-831 GCF_002600585.1 Cystoisospora suis
ACAGGCTTTTCTCCCTTAGGAAAGGATCAAGACACCGCATGCAAGGGCAGACGATCGACGCTCGAATCGATTCAAGGGAGAAGGGAAAAGCAAGATGCTCAAAGTTGTCGTTCGTCAGCTAGAAAAAAGAAAGGAGTGGTGAGACAGCAGTAAGAAGGAACTTCTCATCTGCCTTGTTTGCATGCGCATGACAGTCCCAAGTTCTTTCATGAATTCCTTTGCACGAGAGTGAAAGGTAGATCCTTCTTTCAAGCAAGAGAGACATTTTCCTTTCCTTCTCTCTTCTTT
>NW_027153066.1:1011-3795 GCF_002600585.1 Cystoisospora suis
TTTTTCTCTCCTTTCTCTTTCTTCTCTTCGACACTTTCGAAATGACTTGTGAGGGCTAAGAACGATCTTTCTATCTCTTCGAGCATACTTGCGTGTCGCTCGATTTCTTCCTTCATTGGATGTCTTTCCATCCCCCACTCGATCTAAGAAGTCTTCTTCTTCTTTTCTTCTTNNGTTCTTCTTTTATCTTCATTCTTTTTGCTCAAGACAGTCATGTCTTCGCATCTCTCTTCTTTACTTACGACCCCCTCCCTCATCCCCATCGGCTTCTCTGTCTTCTTTCTTCCACGTCTTTTCTTCTTTCTTTCCTTCTCTCTCTCGCTATCTCTATCTCTTTCTTCGATTGATGTAAAGAAAGAGAGACGGTCACTAACCACAGGAAGAATCTCAAGTTTATCTCTCTAATCATGCGGCGTCGAGAGAATCTCTTCCTTGTCTTTCTTTCTCTCCCGCTCTTCAGAGATGGAGAGGATCCCAGCCGTCTTACCATCCAGAGAAGAAGAAGGTAAGAAAGATATCTCTTCTTCTGTTCCTTCTATGTCTTCATCTTCTTCTCGTCAACCCTCATATCTTCATTTAATCCGTCGCGAGATTGCTTCCTGTTCCTCTCCAGCACCTCTTTGCTCTCTTTCTTCAAGAAGAGCGGTCTGCAATTCTTCTTCTCGCACTTCTTCTTCTTCTGGTGATCTTATCAATCGAGGAGATTCTACAAGAGATCGATACAAGCCATATGTCGATGATCGACATGCAGCCACCCCGTCACCGCCCTTTTCTTCTTCATCTTCTTCTAGAGGAGATCTCTCTAGGGAGAAGAGATCGACGCGTGTGAATGAATCTCCAGATTCGGTCGAAGAGTCTTTCCTTCTCCAGAAGGAATCTAGTGACAAGAAACACCGTAGAAAATCGCCGAGAAAGGGGAGATTGTCTTCTCTTTCTCCGGCAAGTGTGATCTATCTATCTTCGTCTTCTTCTTCTCGTTCAAGTGATGGAGATAAAGAAAGGAAGGAAAAGAGAATAACAAAGACCAGGAAGAATGATGACGAAGGAGAGGAACGACAAGAAGAAGAACGCTATAGAAGAAGAGGAAGAAGAAAAGAAGAAGAAGAAGAAGGGAGGAGAGAGGATAGGAGAAGTAGAGGCTTTTCCCGTCCATTTTGTAATGAAGAGAAAGGAGAGAACGGCCAAGACCAACCTAGCAAAAGTGAACGAAGAAGTCGGAGGGGAGAATCTTCTTCTTCTCCTTCTCGTAGACAAGGAAGGAACGGAGAGAGAGAGAAAGACTGGAGATACAGCAGAGGAGGAAGAAGAGGAGAAAGAGAAGAGAGAGAAAGAAGAAGAACAACGGAGAGTGATGAGAAGAGGTAAAGAAGACTCGAGAAGAGCAAAAGTTGAAGTAGATGTATATACGATGTGCTGCAGGGTCCTTCTCTCTCTCTCGTCTCCCTGAGATTCCTTCTCTACTCTACTTTCATGGAAAGAAAGAAAAGAAGAAAAAGAAGAAAGATATTTCTTTCACGAACTTACATGCCTATCTAGTGAATTCACAGAAAGAGACAGAGAGATCGAGAGAGAGAGAGAGAATGCTTTGAGGCCTTTTGCAGGGATCCTTGTATAGGAGATCCGTGAATGATAGTCTTCTTCTTTCTCCTTTGTCTTTCTTTGTTTCTTTCTTCTCTCTCACCTAGGTATGTCATGTGATGAGCCCCAGTCTTCGTCGCAGACATAGAACTAGATCGATACATTCCCGACCGATCAAACATACACTTCAAGAAGGTGTAGAGAGGAAGCTTGCCACGTAATAGAGTTTTCTTTCGAAAGTTCTTTTCCTGCTAATTAGTTTCTCTTCTTTCTCTCTGTCTCTGTCTCTCTCTGTCTGCGTTTCTGTAATTAGAGAGGGGAAGAAGAAGGACGGGAGCGAGGTGGGAGAAGGAGAACAAGACGACGAAGGAAGTAGTACTAGGGGTAGTAGTAGTAGTACTATGGACCTTCCACCTAGAGAGCCTCTCAATCCTCTCTTTGCTGCCTATGATCGGAATGAATATCTTAAATGGTACCAACCCATCTACTCTCTATTATACGTATTTGTCTGTCTATCTATCCATCGCTCATCTATCTATCTATCTATCTGTGCATCTACCTATCTCTTTATCTGTCTATCTGTCTGTCTTTCTTGGATTTATCAGTCTACCTGTCTGTGTATTCCCCCCTTTCTATGTATCTATCTTTACTCTATCATCTATCTTTAATCTATCTATCTCTAATCTATCTCTCATCTGGAGTGGCTTCCTTCTCTCTATCACTGAAGATCCAGTCAAACATCTAGGAGAAGGAGGAGGACTTTGGAAGTGTCTTGTTCTTTCTCCGGGGGTTTCTTTCTTTCTTTCGGTTATCTTGTTTCTTTCAATTCGAGCCACGTGGCTGAGGGGAGAGCGTGCGTTGGGCGTGGTGACCCGGGAGAAATGAAAGAGGATAGATTTAATTCTTGTGTGATGCAAGAAGGCATCTTTAGCAAACCAATGGAGATGTCAATGCGAAGAAAGCATGCAGTCTTCAGCATCACACAGTAGCTAAGGTTAACGTCCTGGCGTGCCGAGAATCTCCAGGTAATTAGTCCTGTATTAGTCGAACACCCCAGCCTCCACGAGGCTCGGAGAATGCGGCGAATTCAGTCGATGACAATTGCAGATTTTTCCATCATATTCCTCTACTCTGTAAATTACAGTTCTGGCACGTCTCGAGTATCGAGGTGTCTACCTGTCTCTATGTATATGTATGATGTATGTG
>NW_027153066.1:4288-4505 GCF_002600585.1 Cystoisospora suis
AGACGGAGCACTTTCACTAGCTTCCAAATATCGACACCTCTCTCATCTCTTCAAGACTTTTTTGATTTGAGCAGCACCCGATCTTTACGAGGAGAAGAAAGAGGATCTCAGCTCAAATACGAAGTCTCTTAGCTCATTGCCCCTCATGTGCTACTCTCCTTTCTCTTCATTCAATCCACAGTCAGTCATCTTTCTTCCTTTTCTTTCTTCCTTCTCT
>NW_027153067.1:0-266 GCF_002600585.1 Cystoisospora suis
CCTTGGATCAATACCTTCGGCGAAGAACCTAGAACTTCGATCTAGCCTCTTCGGCGGCTAACTCGGCGTTCTGGCAGTCCAGTTCGTGCACCACGTCTCCTGTGAGGGTGTTCCGTCCTCCTGGCCCGTCTAAACTCTGCGAACGGCTTCTCCGCCGTCGGTCCTCTCCTGGCCCTCCCTGGGGCTCTATTGCCCGGGCAGCAAACAGCTGATCTTTGCGCCCGCGGCCTCTCCGAGGGTCGCGCGTACACTGTTGTGCGCCTCTC
>NW_027153068.1:0-362 GCF_002600585.1 Cystoisospora suis
GTGTGCCGCACCTCCGGTGAGGGTGTCCCGTCCTTCTGGGCCGTCCAAACTGCGCAGGGGGTTCCCTTGTCGTCGATTCCCCCCCCTGGTGTTCTTTGGGGCTCTATTGCCCGGGCAGCGAGCAACTGATCTTTGCGCCCGCGGCCTCTCCGAGGGTCATACGTATACCGCTGCACGCCTCTCGGGTCTCTCTGCCTGCCAGAAGTCCTACTGCACGCTATTCTGGCCGATTCTCGAACAGTCTCACCTCTCTCCGCTCGGAGGCGTGCGTTCGGCGTGTATGCGGGGCTGGGCCAGCCGCGCGGGGGACAGCTCGGGTCCCGGCTGGTCGTGCTGCAGCCCCTCTGGTGCGGCTCGAGGCC
>NW_027153069.1:0-310 GCF_002600585.1 Cystoisospora suis
GAGGGTGTCCCGTCCTTCTGACCCGTCTAAAACCCACGACGGCTTCTCTGCCGTCGATCCTCTCCTGGCCCTCCTTGGGGCTCTATTGCCCGGGCAGCGAACAGCTGATCTTTGCGCCCGCGGCCTCTCCGAGGGTCGTGCGTACACTGTTGTACGCCTCTCGGGTTGCTCTGCCTACTAGAAGTCCTACTTCGTGCTGTTCCGGCCGATTCTCGCACATTCTCACCTCTCTCCGCTCGGAGGCGTGCGTTCGGCGTGTATGCGGGGCTGGGCCAGCCGCGCGGGGGGACAGCTCGGGTCCCGGCTGGTC
>NW_027153070.1:0-307 GCF_002600585.1 Cystoisospora suis
CTGCTTCGGATACTCTTTTTTCTCTTTTCCGCTCTTCCTTTGCCCGCAACCTGCTTCCACCGGTATCACACTTCTCTTTCTCCCTTGCTTCCCTCGGCTTCCCTTAACACCCTGTGACTGTCCCCCTCCGTTACACGGTATTTGCTGCCCCCTTGCGTGTGACACCGTCGGATCTTCCTTGTTTAACGTCGCCTCTCGCGGCTCCTCGTACCGTACTCCACGCTCTCTTATTCCCAACTCAACCTTGTTGATTCTACCTGGTTTAACTCTCTCTCCTATACGCGACTCAACTCTCTCTCCTTCACGC
>NW_027153071.1:0-64490 GCF_002600585.1 Cystoisospora suis
TGCCGTGTCTGCTCGGAATCTCTTACCTGTTTTCCCGTAGGTTTCACAATGGACCCTATCGAAGACATTCGTTTCAGCGTTGAACTGTACGATAACAAGACGTCCACTATCACTTCCGATGGCTAGATAATCTCGATTCGCTCCTGTCAAGCGAAAAGCCGCAATCGACCGAATGATGCCAAAGACCTCCGTACTGCAGATGACATTCAATTTCCCTTGCTCATCCGGGCGTAGAAGCTCGAGGATTCTTCCGCGTGTTACAACGACCTCTTGGGCTCGTGGAGCACTGAAGTTGCCTTGTAATGCATGCACAATCGCCGTAGGGCGTTGTAACGTTAGATGGTATAAGACTGGCATCTTTATAGAAGGAGAGGGAGAGAGAGGAGAAACTTCAATGAGGAATAGGAAGAAGAACGATGAAGGGGAGAATCAGAGAAAGAAGACAAGAGAGGTACAACAAACCGACTTGGCAGAGAGGAAAGCAAAGGAGGAAAGATATCTAGACAGAGGTGTTTGTGTATGGCTCCACCCCCCTTTCTCTCTAGTGGTGCGTAAAGCTTTCCTTCTTCTTCTCGTTCTCCCCCTCTCCCTGATGGGAGAGAGTCCTCTTCACAGCTGATAGATGAATAAATGCAGGAAAAAGTCTGAAAGAAGGAAAGAGGGAATGACACCAGCAACCAGTCTCTCAAGGAGAATCAAAGGGGAGAGAGAAGCTGAGAAAGAAGAAGAGAAAGAGTAAAGGAAGAAGAGAAACAAAGAAAGAGGAGACAGGAAATCTTCGACTGCACAATAAGAGACGAGATTCGGTAAGCGTGAAGAAGGTACCCGATAGCGCGAAACATCGCTCAGCTCGGGAAAACATACAGATTGTGTTGATAGGAACAACAGAGAGGAAGACGCCTCTGTTCCTTAGCGGGAAAGGAGGAAGTTGAGGGAGATGGAGATGAAAGAAGAAAAGAATACGAGGGGCGAGGAAAGAGAGAGATGCAAAGACGTCGTCCAAGAAAAGAAACACTGTGGAAGATAGCAGTAAAAAAAAAATCCAAGGCCGACATGAAGTGTCTGAGGAACGGAGAACGACAATGTCGACGGGCTGTTCCCTCCTTAGAAGCTATTAAAGAAACAAGAAGCTAAAATCTATACAATATACAAACGATATGGACGAGAAGGAGGATGAAAACAAATCGACCCTCGTAAAGAAAAGTGATGAAGAAGAAGAGAAAGAGGTAAGAGGGGTATCCTCCGAGTGCGATGAAGACAAGTGAACTTGAAGGAAAAGTTCTAGTGTGAAGGAGTACCAACAACGAGACACCGGGGGAAAACAAAAGCCGTGCCTTGAGCTTCGTATGTGGCTTATAAAGATCTCACGTAAGAGAGATAGCGCGACAAGTGGAAAGAAAAGAAATCTACGCACAGTAAGACAAACAAGGACCCTGTTCACTCGATAAGAAGACGGAGATCGGCGACGGATGTGCATGCAGAGGAGAAAAAAAAACAACAGGAATCAGGCAACCTGTTACTGACGAACAACTATGGCGCTCCGTCTCACCCCCTTCGGAGAGCACACCGACCTAAATTGAACGGCAAGTAAGAAACGGCCAGAAGAAGAAAAGGAACCTCGCGACAGATACTGGGAAACGGCGAAAGAGAGGACAAGCGGGCGCGCTGAAGAAAGTGCTTTCTCTGTTACTCTGCGTAATGGTGAAGATCACAACGGGAGATGCAGAAAGATGTAAAAACGAAAAAACTTGACATCTGACGAGGGAAAGGAAAGAGGAAAGTCGCTTATTGGCGCTGGCTCTTGACTCGAATTTTTCTGTTGAAAGGTCCCCACTCCAAGATCAGTGCAAGTGAAAAAAAGGAGAAAGGAGAAGAAGACGGACACACATGGACAGGCAGGACGAAAGCCTAAAAGAACAGAGGCAAGTTGGACAGAGAAGGGAATTCGTTTAGAGACCCAAAGGGCTCTCCTTTCAGACCCGGCAACTGCGCGTAGTTACTCCAAAGCGGGATTACGAGGGACGAACGCACGCTGCCGGGAGTGACCACGACGACGACTTCCCGACTCGAGGATTGCATGTGAGGGCGGGCACGGGAGACGATGAGTTTAAGGCCAGAGTATTCAAGAAGAACGACTAGGTTAAAGACCTTAAAAAGCCCGGAAGAAATAGGAGAATGTATGTTTGGAGAGGCATATACGGGGGGAATGAGCACTGAGCTTTGAGTTCCATTGTATACGAGTACAGAAGTTGATCTGCAATTTCCGTTCCCTCCTTGCTTCTACCTAATGGGGGCTAACCAAGAAGCCTACGATGTCCCGCTTTTCTCCGGTGTATGTACACCGCACACATGCAATTGCGAAACAGGGACATGTGACGCGTTGGGGCTGTCGTCCTTTCTTACCCTTTTGTTTTATCGCATGAGGTTGGAATGCTTTTCTTCTCTGTTTCCAACTCCTTCATTACGTTTTGGAAGTTCAGCGCTTCCAGGAGGGCTGGGCGGGCTTTCCAGGCTGTCGTTCCAAATCTTTCCGTTTCCGCTTCCTCCACGCAGACGCGGCGGACGTGCTGCGGGGCACTGGCGCATGCACCGAAACAAAGCAGTAGCCTCCCGTGCTTCGAACATCGTCGATTCTTGTATTGCTCAGAAAGGATCGACTACTACTAAAGACTGACCGGCTTCATACAATTGCGAACTTACGCGTAGCTGCGCATGATATATCAGAGTACTAGGGTCCTCTGTACGTACACTGTCGACAGGATACACCAGAGCGCGTGTTCTACAGAGGAATACGCCAGTCATACAGATCATCTCGTCCTTCTCGCTTCGCGTGTGGTGGACTGACCATACAGGTTTTTATCTCTTAGGCCTTTGTCCGTCTCGCCAGATCCGAATGTGTTCTTTCATACTATTTCTCTGTGCCGTCCTCTTCCTTCTTTGTAAGTTCATATTCACGGGTGATTGATCTTCGCCCTCATTAATACAGGAATCGTAGCGGTTTCTTTCCGAGTGTATATCCATCACAATTGACATGCGGGCATGTCGGGGCAGTGAAAGACAACAGTCGTGGGCGTTCTGTCTCTTTTTTCTCCGGACTGTGTTTCTTTTGCTGCGTTTCTCACCTCTTCTACACCATAGGAGTTTGATCTCTTTCTTTTCTCTTCAATGACGATATCTACGTCTCTTTTGGAGTTCTCTTTGGTTTTGACGAGTCCTACGGTTTTGCTCCGCGTCTCTCCCTCCCCTGGACATCTGTATTCTCAACCGCCTATAAACATTCGTGAGTGACCTTCGATCGAAGACGATGGCGCTTTCTTCATCCAGAAAGAAGCAAGGAAAGGGAGGAAGAAAACGGTCGCGTTTTGGTGATGAAGAGGAGGACGAACGTCCTTCCTCATTATCTTCCTCTCCTCTCCCTGCTCCTCGTGAAGAAAGTTTAAGAAGCGAAACATCATCTCTTCACAATGATATGCACATAGAAAAGAAAAAGAAGATCCTTTTAGAGGAGAAAGAAGCAGAACAAGCATCACAAGCCCTTTTGGAAAAGTGGAATCGACAGTCCTCCATTGGATCTTATCGTCCGGGAGTGTCGCTATTTCTACGCCGTTTAAGTCGTCTAGCCGACAGTGTACGTACACCCGGACTGCCATGTGTACAGACAGGATCACATCATAGTCATCATGGTGGTATGTCATCTTCATCAGTTGACAATGCTTCTTCTTCTTCTGTCAAACCACCGGCTTCAACAGCTGCAACCACAGATGAAATTAAAGCTATCACTTCCTTCACTCTGTGGCTACGTCAAGCTTTAATCGAAGCTCCAGATGAAGATGTCCCCTCATCGAAGGCTATCTCTTGGATTCCTAAGTCAAGGT
Organism: Cystoisospora suis; assembly: GCF_002600585.1. Taxonomy (NCBI): domain Eukaryota; phylum Apicomplexa; class Conoidasida; order Eucoccidiorida; family Sarcocystidae; genus Cystoisospora; species Cystoisospora suis. Next base: position 3,876 of record NW_027153071.1, read on the forward strand.
GTCGGAAGGAGAGTCACTTGGGAGCGAATGAAAAACAAGAAGAAGAAGAAGGAGAGAACTCTTGTCAGCAGGTCAAGAAAGGAAAGAACAGCCAATCGATGAAGAAGAAAAAGAAGATAGTGAAGGGAACACTTGATCAACCTCGAGAAGAAAAAGAGAAAGATCATGATGCAGAAGGAGAGGAAGGGGGGCTTGTATCAGGGTTTCGCTTTCAAGCACCAAGAAACATTCAAGTTGTCGGGAGTCTCCCTCTCGGACTTCTCTCGAATTTTGATAAGAATGTTGACATAGCCGTAGAAATGCCAGCGCATATGTTTCAGTTTAAAGATCATCTAAACTACAGGTGAGAAAAAGGCTTCATCCTTCTATTATATTTGTGAAAGAAAGAGAGAGAACAAAAGAGAAAACACATTCTCATCTTTCTTCTCCTACTACTAGCATGACGGACTTCTTCTTCTCTCTTTTCATCTCTTTCTCTTACCTGTGCATTCACGGTCTTGTCCCTGCGTGCTCCATTTCTACAGACCGAGAGCAAGACACCCAGACCCACTCTCATGCTATCCCCCGTAGACCTACTAAAGCCTCTTTCTCCCCTCTTCTTCTCTCTTTCTCTCTTACATACACTGGTGCTTCATGTTCTCTTCTGTTGTTTTTCCCCTTCTTTTCTTTTCTTTCAGCATTCTTATCATTTCCGTTTTCATTCTGTAAGGATGTGCTACACACATACTTCCAAGCATCTCTCTGCCCTTTCGCTGTCTTCATATAGTCGGGCTTACGAACCGGATGGATCAGCGCAAATATGTACTAAACTTTTTTCTATCTTTTTCCTCCTTTGTACACACAATTTCGAAGTCTTTTTGCTTCTTTTCCTTTTTCCTCTTCACCTTTCTTTTCTCGACTTTCTTTTGGAACCTCGCGTTAGACCCCGTGAGCGCGTCTGTTTCTTTTTGTTCTTCTTTCTTTTCTCCCCATTCTTCTATGCCATCATATTACACTGAGTGAGGACGTGGCCTTCGTCTCTCTGTGTAAGAATGTCTTAGGAAAGTCTGGAAACGAATACCTGTCCACATAGAGATTTCTGTCTTGCGTCTGAGGACAACAGAGAGAGGAATGTGAGAGAGCGGGTTTATGAGACCACCCACCCCAGCGACGCAGACGTCTCATCATGTAGGAGTTCTCTTATACTTTTTGTCTCTTCATTCAGATCAAGAGAGGAAGAAGATAGTGTGAGGATTCTCGGAACAACTTCTTCGTTCGTCATCTTCGTCCTGTCTCATTCTTATGGCATCATACCTTCTTGTTTCTTTTCTTCTTGTCTTTCTTTGTGTTTCAGGTATCTCACGAAACGCTTTGAATATCTCAGACGTCTTTTTTCTCATCTTCAGGCAACTTTCTCTTCTGGGAATTCTCCATCTTCGCCCTCTGACAAAGACAGAAAGACTTCTTGTTCTTCTTCTATTGCTGCCGATCAAGGAGGGAAGAAGAAGAAGAGTAAGAAAGGCTCTTCTGTTGAATGGAATAACTCTCACTCGAACTCTCTGACGAATGAAGCTCAAAACATCTTTCGTTCTCTTGTACCTCAGTGGTCTCCTCAAGTATCTCTACAGTACTGGCAAAGTGATGCTGTGAAACCCATCATCGTCATTACCTTTACTACTTCTTCTTCTCTTCGTCTTGTTAACGGCAGCTCTGTTTTGAAGTCTTCATCCACATCAGAGACAATCTGTGGGGAAACCGATCTAAGTCAGTGGATAGTACGTATCTTTCCGGTTCCTCCTTCCTCTCCCGAGAGCCATAGCCTCGATAGTCAAGGACATTCGTCGCTTCCTCTCTTCAGAGAGTCTCTCCTAGGACCTGAGAGAAACTGTGTACGGAGACCATCTTTTCTTTCGTGGAAAGAAGAGGAAGACGAAGAAGAAGATGTAACACAGTCCGGCTCGATAAAGAAAAGACGAAACGAAGAAGAAGAACAAAGTTTGAGACATGTTTTGAAGGGAGATCTTTCGAAGGGACCCAGGAAGGGGGGGGGAGACGAACACCACGAGGTTACCTTACTCCGGCCTACTCCGTATTACAATGGACTTCTATTAGAGGATATATTTATGAAGAAACATTCATCGCTATTACAGAAATGCTGTGCTATGTTTGGAGAGACCTTCCGTATTACCGTTCATCTTCTCAAGATCTGGGCTTTACGGAGGTCTCCAGGTCTCCTGACTTTATCTCAAAACGAGAAAGCAATGAGGCTGTCGATGGCTTCATCTCCGACCAAGGAGGCCGCTCGTAGTCGGATGAGTTCTATCCCTGCTACAGGTAACTGATTCCAGGGAAAGAGACCGAGGAGGGATGGAAAAGGTGACCACGGCTCTCATCTGCAATCTATTATAGTAGTGGTCATACTTGAGCCTAGGGATCAGTAGATAGATAGATAGATAGTGTTCTAGGAGGTTTGGTACTTCCGGGTTACGATGATGGGTGGACTGCGTCTGTCGGACTTCATACATTTCAGCGACACGCAAACTTCATTGCGAGTAGACTTGGGCAAGCTACATTCAGGTATCTGCTCTTTCTTTCTCAGTCTCGCATCATCGCACTCCTACGTTACGCAGCCACTCTTGTTCGATTGAAGATGTGAAAGCAAGTCTTCCGAGGATACAGGGGAGACATAAGTCTGTTTCCGTCAAGGGAATATTACTGCATGCAGCCGTGCATCGTAGAAGGGAGACAGATGTGATCAGCTTGTTAGTCTATACGATTGCATAATTGTATAGATTCGCATACGCGATGCATTGTGAGAGTGTATGATTGGTCCCGGAGTTGTATACATCGTTTCTTGTGCTTGTAGGTGTCAACGGCTTTACGTTGGCGATGATGTGCGGCCATGCGTGTCTCTCCGGAGGGCTGGATGAGTCTTCTTCGATCAATCCCCGCCAATTGTTGAGCCTCACTTTCTCGTTTTTGTCGAGAGCTGACTTTCTGAACTATTTCTATATCTTCGGTGATCCCCAGCCTCATTCTCGTGATACTCTTCTTCTACGTAATAAGCCAAATATGACGGGGCGGGCAGCAGGTACAGATTCCTTGGAAGAAGGCTGGGCCGTGGGACAACAGCCAGGGCTATCTTCTGTATCAAAGAAAGCTTCAAAGGCAGGGGGACAGGTCCAACCGGCTAACAAGAATCATGCCAATCAAGATGAAGCAAATCAGAGAAAGTCCCTTCTTGCTGCAGGCTTGATTAGTGAAGCTTTCCTCTTTGATTCGCCGAGTTGTTCTTGTAACTTACTATTTCGCTCTCAATTACATATTCCAGAACTGCAGGCTATGGCACGTGAGAGCTTACATGCTTTAGAGAAGCTTGAGGATCCCTTTGATTTTCTCTTTGGTGGCTTACCTAAGCTTCTGAATGCTGAGGGGGCTTACCGTTGTAGTGGTAAGAAAGGACAGATGCCTGTGCCAGCTTCTCTTCTTCTCGCGAATGACGTTCAAGTGTATATCCCCCAGATTTCGTCAACGCTTTTGAAACGGGCAATGAGACCTTTCATGACAGAAGGATTTCCAGCAATTGCAGATTACGTCCCTTCTGTAGAAGGAGGTCAAGGCAGTCACAGTGATGAAAGGGCAAGTGAACGAGGAGTCGCACGGGCAACTCAAGGAGAGAATAGAAACGAAGTCCAACAAAACGACTTCTCCACTTTAGATGAAGGGGTCAAGTGGGAAGCGTCACCAGCACGTCTTTTTGCAGAAGCCTTAGTACGCTTCTGTGTACGTGCTCTTGGAGATCGTCTTGACCTTGTTCAGGTCCGATTTGTCCATCCGACGTATAGCGGCTTGACAGCAGAGTTACATCCCTTACTCTCTGCGAACGTAAAAGAACTCTCGAAAGAGGAAAGTTTTCTTGAGAAAGAAGACTCTGCACTAGCAAATCTCCCACTTGCTTTCCCTAGTTATGAAGGTGAGTCGGGTTTCTCTGCTGTGGGCTGCTGCAGACCTGGATGTGTCATGCAGCATAGACAGCCTGGCTAGCTGTTTCGCGGGAAGGTTTACTCCCCTGAAGGTAGCTAGCTGTCATGGCTCGAGTGTTGTCTGATTGCCTGTGTCTTCAACGTGTTAGACGGGTGTCAGGGTTTAGACGAGATTTAACGTTTTGAAAACAAACAAAATATTTTTCAAAAGAGAGGAAGGATGTTAGACGACCCTACGAAGATCTTGGAGCAGTGTTTTCTCAAGCAAAAGATCATTCCAAGTCTGAATCTGCCGTGGGCNNGGGGGGGCGGAAGCGAGTTTTTTCTTCATGCAGAGTCGGCGCTGTAGATTGCTTGTTCTTCATTGTTTTGTGTCCATTACTACTATGTATAGTCCGCCGATCCACTTTAGTCGGGTGAAGTAGTGGTATAGGATTCTAAGTATCAGTAGCGTCTATTTTCAGTACACGTCAATTCATGATGTTGTGTTGCCAGTGTTACGCTGTTACGTTATAGTTTTCTCGCGTGTACGTACGCGTATCTAGGTTACATATATACACCCTGTTTCTTATACTGTCCTTACAGACACCTATTCACAAGATTTCGCTGGCTCTATAGTGATGTACAGAAACCGATAATAATGTCTGCCGTTGTCTTTCAAACCTTTTCCTTTTCTCCAGCTTTAAGTGCAGCCTGTGACATTCCTGTTGGCGTCCTTCTATCCCTACGCCTCAGAGGAGAGGCTATTAGCCGAGCTCTTGATCGAGGACCTCCTGCTACGGGTGTCAGTAGCTCTGATGAGGCAATACAAAGTTTCAAGTGAGTAGTTTGTGCGGCAAGAGAACACGCCTCCTCAAGATGAAATTCACAGGACGGGGCATGCCATCTCTATTGTCGGTACGATCCAACATGTGACAGCAAGGGGACAATCGTGCAGTGGAGAACCAAATCTAGATTCTTCTCAAGTATTCTCTACTTTGCGCATAGGATGTGGACAATGAGATTGGACGTCGAGGACTTTTGAAGTAATATAATGTAGATACATATACAAGGCGTGTTTGTATCCCGTCAAAAATTGAAGCACGCTTCGATGTATCTCCGAGTTTCACGACGATATACTATAGTTGGCTTATGCCCTTAGCTGCATACGCTCTACATTTGTGCATAGCGACATCGAATGAACAGTATGAGAAGCTCAAACTGTAGATAGTATTAACTCAGTGCCGCGCCCAGGCCCGCGCAGAAAAGTCTACGCGTGCACGTGTAGAAATATGCTGTTCTCCGATATCATGCTCCAAGGGAGGGAAGTTGGACGGCAGCCCTCTGTTTGTGCTGACCTGATGTGTAAATATATACGGTTGCGGAATACATGAGCACATGTATTCCATTCAACAGTGCTGGGTGGAAAGCTGGCATGATTAGAGATGTCGCGTCCACTCGTGAGACCACGGAGACAAGGAGCACTCTCCTCATGCATCCCACATTTCTGAATTCGTACTCTCTTTCCCACAAATCTTTGTTGCTCATGATGAGTCTCCCGGCTTTTCACACAAGTGTACATACAGCTCCTGTTTCTTCCGTTCTTTACTTCCAGGTCCTTCTGGGGAACTGACATTGTAGAGCTGAGGAGATTTCAGGATGGACAGATTCTCCATACAGTGTTATGGCAGAAAGATGAATGCTGCGGCAGGGAGTCGAATGGGAGAATAGCTGATATACCCTCTAATAGTCGAAAGTGTCTACCTCTTCTTCCTCCTATTTCTTGTGTATGCGGCAAAGTGCATGCACCGCCTCACACCCAGATTCTTTCTCACTTGTTCCATCGCCACTGGTCGCGTGTCCTAGCCCTCCGAGGGCAGGAGTGGGTCAGCACTGTCAAAGAAGCAGAAGGAGAGCAGAGTCTTCATGAAGTCGCACCAACCCACACGGGTGGTGAGGGCAGAAAGCCGGGTGACCCCTTGACGACTGATGTGAAGCGAGCAGACTGCTGGATGCAAGGCACAATCCTTGGAGGGACTGCATCTTCTGCGGGGGCTGCTCAGAAGCAAATGCGGAAGCAGCTGATGCAGGTACTGCGCGAGACCGTTTGCATTTCAGTGTCCATGTATTAACCATCTCCTGTACATACACGCTAGCGGATGTTTCAAATGATCGGACACGAGGAGAGGACAGTGTGAGTATCACTTCGTCGCTGAGCGAAAAGAGGGTGCGTGACAACATGGTTTTGTCAGGGTTTGATCTATACTTTTTCTATAAGGTAGCTTTGGTGCTTCTAGACGCCAAGGTATCTGGATATATAATATGCTGCATTTCAGCTACATACTGCAAGAGTAACAGTGTGTGGTTTGCTTTATACAGTTTGTTCAGATGATGAAGTCTCTTGCGTTAAAGGTCTTAAGGGGAGCTGCGTACCAGGGCTTCCACATTGTGAGGTCGGAGCGTCGCACACCCTTAGAGTTGAAGACCCTGCAGTGAGAATTGTGAGTGGTATTACCTAGCGATCCCACATACCACAGAAGCTTCTTACTTCGCCTTATCTCGTGTACAATGTTCAGCACACCGGCGGTATGCGGAGTGACTCTTCATGCCTTTTTTCTTTTGTAGGCTTACGCTGAGCTTCGGAATACCATTCATTCGCTCAGCGGTCTCCCCGTGACAGTAAAGCAAGTGCGCTATGCTGACCCAGCGTCTCTGTATGTAGACGTCTTTGCGACTCCTCGGAATACGTCGAGATCAGCTGTTGAAGATGCAAGACAAGGTCAGTGCGCTTCGCTGGTCTCCGCTTGCGCCCCGTTCACATCTTGAGACACGTTTTGTTGAAGACCCGGCACTGCTTGCTCCTCTGTTGTCTCTGTCATGGGTATCTGTCAAGAATAGCGTCGCGACCGGTAGCGGTACTATCTCTGCTGAATAGGTGTCACTTCACTTTGAGGTAGCAAGTAGGAATACGTCCTTAATTGTAGTTTTCCTTCTTAGCTGGCCCACGTCGTGTACACGGATGTGCAAGTGATATGGTCTTCAGTGTGTATCTCTCCCCTATCACTCCTCCGAGGGTAAAGCCCTTCATGCAAGCGACTGCAATGTCCTTAGGCGTCGGAAGACTTCCTGTCTTCGGGTTGTTTTCTTGTCCGTCGTATCTCAGAGCGAAGGCGAACGTACCCGGTGGTAATCGAGTTTGAAGACTCGCCTGCGTGGCCTGAAGATCTGACTGCCATGAAGAAACTCAAAACGGCCTTCCTTGTCGAGATGCAGTAAGTGCCCGGAGCTAGTGCCTTGCTTTTACCCGTCTAGCGGAATGCTCCTGTTGATGCTGATCTAGACGGTATCATGCCGTGGTTTTCGTCAGGGGTGTCTTCCGACACCGCTTGAAGAAAGCCCACTTCGTCGAAAGCAATTTTCCCTGCTCTTCTTCCTTTGTCTTCCAGTCATCGAGGGGAAACCACGTGTTCGATCGTTCTCGTGTAGGGCCTCTCTCAAAGGGCAGCGATCCAGGCCTCTGACGTCGCTATTTGAATCAGAGCATAACTCTGTCAAAGCACTAGTGGACTGCCTGTGTCATAGAAGGAACGTAGCCGTATCTTGGGTTGGCTCCAAGCGTCCATCAACTACTTTCTTTGTCATTCTCACGTCTCCCAATAGTCGATTTATTTCGTGTTTCAGAAGACAAGCTTTCCCGGAGACACTGTGAGAGATGCTGATGGTGCACAGAGTGGGGAAATGACGTAGTGCTTGCAATAGTGTGAGGTCCGTCTTGTATGTCGAGATTCTCCAGCGTAGCAGGTATGGCAGAGTGTTGTGTGTTCTGGCGCCTCTGCTGTTTCAGGAAAGAGCTGTTCGACGATTACAGCATTGCAGGCTCGGTGACTGAGGATCATCTTGACGTTGAGATTGGAGACATTTGCTTCCGAATTCGAATCCTACAACCCTTGGAAGTGGCGAAGGCCGCTACTTTATATGGTGACCCCAACTGTGATGCGTTGTCTCTACACTTGAAGAAACTTCCTGACTGTCTCGTGAAGACTTGGAATTCCCTCGAAGCTTCAGTGACTGCCGCCGAGAATGGCGGGGTTCAAACACCAGCTTGGCAGTCTTCAAAAGAACTAGATTCTTATCCATCTCACACTCAAGATCCAGCCTCGCTAACTCAGGAAGCCTTTTCATGCCCTGCTGCAGAAGATGTTCTTAGCACGTCATCTTTCTTTTTGCCAAAGGACGGGCAGATTGCCTCGAAAGTTTCTGAAGAGACCAAGAAGCTTCGAGACTTAAGAGACTTGTGGTGGGCGCCCCAGATAACTGCAAGCCTCCAGACATGCGCAATGCGATTCCCCGCCTTTACGGGTAAGAGAAGGATAGACCTGCATCTGCGTGTGTCTGTGTGTGTGTCTGTGTGCTGTAAACACGGGCGTTTGAGTTGATGAGCTTGTCTAGTCTGGGTGATTCTGTTGAGTCACGTGTGCCTTGACTCCTATCATACTTCTAAAAGCGTTCAGCGGCTTGCCTCTGCGGCACCAAGTGACCCTCACAGGGTACGTACGACAGGGTTATGTATGTGTCACCTTCACACTGGGGCTTTGACGTTTTGCTCAGTTTTGTGCGTTGGAGCTCTCTCTCCTTTCGTGGAGAGCACCTACCAGAAAGATGAACTACAGTGCAACACACGTGCGCCACTTCTTTTGATGAGTGCCGGCATCCTGTTCCAATGTTCCTTTCTTGGTATGGCATCCTGGACGCGTCCCGACCCGCGGAGCGTTTTTCGGCAAGGTCTTGTATGAGCTCGGACGGCTTTTTTCTCATTGTGTGTCTTTCTAGTACAAGCACGTGTTCGTAACCAGCTGCGCGTGCATATCTCCCCAGAGAGGAAAGGCAACTCCTCGCGTTGTTACCGTGGTGTGGTGCGCGGACATTCGTGGTCTTTTCTTTCTCATGTTTACTGAGGATAGATATCGGCAGTCGGTTGTGTGAGTCTTTTACGTTGAGTGTGTGCCCGCAGTATACATGAGTTTATGCCAGACACGCAGAGGCGCACTGCTCTTTCGCGGTCTTCTATCCTCGTTGCGATACAGGCTCTCTGGCAATCATATGCCGATGGCTTGGAGAAATGCAGTTACCCGGGTTGTTGCGTCTCGCCGAACACGTCACAACAGCGCTTTTCGTGGACCATCTCCGGCAGGGCTTTGGCATGCCGCCACAGTCACCTCACGTGGCCTTTTTAAGGTGAGTGGCACTTCGGGAGGTAGCTGGGACTTTCGAACGGATGCCAGCTTCTCGCCTGGGGGTCCTTCTTTCCGCGAAGAGGACACCAGTGGTTGGCGGCCTGCACGATAGAGATAAGCAGCGATATGATTGAGCACAAGCGGAAGTATACACTATATCAATGACAAGCCCGCCGTTCGGTAGGGGAAAAGGTTTCATCGTTTCTCATGCCCTTGCGTAAGGGTCCTGAGTGCACGCCTGTTCGCTTCATGAGGGGCTCCTTATTGTTGCCCTGTCAGAGTTGCTCTAATCAGCACCCCCGTCGTGTCGTTTATTCTTTTCTACAGGTTCCTCCAGGTCGTGGCAAACTTTCCCTGGGCGGTGAAACCCTTCTGTGTGAGTCTGGATCCAGACCAACCCCTGACACCAGAACGGGAGCGTCAGCTGGAGGCCTCGTATGACCGGTGAGTTCTTTTCCATCATAGCTCGAAGTGGCAGCCGAGTGTGCCTGTCCAACTGTGAGTACCAGAGAAGCGTCGTGTTGCATGCTCCGTACGGCGAGTCGTGTGCAAGAAAGAATAAACATAGAGCTGTCTCACCTGTTTTTCAAGTACGAGGACCGCCTGTCTTGTGTACAGGTTCAACTTTTATCCGTCCGTCCGCACCATCTTCGACCCACACGGAGTCATCCTGCCGGTGCCCGACTCCCCGACAGTAAACCGCTTCATTCGGACTGCAAGGTGAGAATCAGTGTGCACCGGTGCACACACCACGCGTGTGCACGCATCTGTGGCGGACGGCAGCTATGGATGTATGACACTGGTAAAGCTAACTGCAGGGGTGCAGCAGCACCTGATGTAGCGTAACGTGCGACGCAGACTTGACGATAACGACAAAGCAGTCTCTCCTCTCTCTGTTTCGTTGTTTTTAGTTCAATCCTGCGAAGAGTGGTGAGGAAAGAAGACTGTATACGGCGGCGAAGAGCCTCTTGTACTGGCATTGTTTCGTGGCTCTTGACACGCGAAGTAGGAACTGAGGATGCGGGGGGCGCTAGTATCTTTTGACCAGGAAAACATGAAGAGCACGTCTATTTTCCTCACCAGATTTTTTGATCCAGAGGTACTTGTTTTCTTGAGTACAGTTTGCTTCAGAGTCTTCTCTCTAGAGTTCTGTCTTCTGCAAGAAACGTTCACGGAGCCCGTGCGGATGTACGCATGCAGTCTGGCAGTGTGGTCTATGCAGTCGGCTGCATTTCGGAAGTCGGTGTTTTCTTCAGATGCACTACAGTTGGGGGGCCGGTGATTGTCAGTTGTTTAGAGAAACGGGTTCTCTCGGCACCTGTTGCAAGCACGTAGTTCTTTCGCCACACAAAAAGCGACAGAAGTGCATGTTCTTCTTGCGAAGAGCTCCAACGGAACGACAGAGTAATGCAGTTGCTGGTCCGAAAGAGCCTTTGTGCCCGCCTGGCTCCGTTTCAATTGCGCCCGGACGTACGAGTCGTCCTGCTGTTGGTTTTTTGTGTTGCCGCGCAGATCGGCTCTCTGTCGCGTCGCGACAGTCTCCTTCGCGCCCTCTTCGACTCTTTCGGAGTGGAGCGATATTTTTACATTCGACTGGAGATGCTTTGATGTCGTCGTTTTGCTGCGCGATCCGCTGGGCAGAGGCGGTTCCGAGGGAAAACGTTCTGCTCTTAGAAGGCAATACGTGAATATGGATTGGTGTGACGATCCGGCGCTCGATTTGCTAGCCGCCTCCGACGAAAGGCACGCAGTTTCGATGCGGCGATACTTGTTCGTCCGATTCCTGCAAAAACTAAGGGACACGTACCCAGGCGCCCTAGTGATCGGATTCAACTGCGTTGACGCTTCCTTGGGGGGATGTGGCATTCCGTCCGCGGTGGGCTTGAAACTAAAGCTTCCTCTTTTGTCGCAGCAGTGCTCGAGTGGTACATGCCACCTTGAAAGCAGCAGTGCATCTCGTTTTTTGGTGAACCCTGTTCTTCTGTTCGCATCAGTTCTGTCCATGGGCAGCGGCCTCGTGGAGTCGATTCACCTCGTTGCCTAGCCCCTGCCGCGTTATTTGGTCGCAGCATCAGCTGTCCACTTTTGCAAACTTCACCCGTGTCACGCTTCCCGTTTTTTCAGTGGCACAGGAGACAGTTTCGGCGCCCGGCAGTCTAAGAAGCACGAGAATCTTCGAGCTTTCTTGGGCGAGGCCGCGCCTAGGCAGACGAGGTCTTCAAGGATTTGGCAGGTCTTTGTCCTCAATCTTCTCTTATGGCTATTACTAAAACAACTCGTGTTACTGTTTTCTATGTTTGGTATGCCGACCACGGCAACTTCACAGACATAGGCGTATGATCCTCCAGACAGTTTAGACCTCTAGTCAGTTCTGGAAGCTGGGTTTCGATCACGATACCGTAGAGACAGCTGTCTTTCAATTTTTCCAGCATTCTTGTTCCTGCGCCGGACTTCCTGGTACGATAGCTGGAGTAGGCGACGCCCCCACAAGCGGGTGACAATTGTCGGAAAGCGGTTCCGCGAACACTGCAATGAGGAGGCACACAAACACCTCTTCATTCATTGAGTGCTTGGGTAGAGGATAGCTCTGCCAAAAGAATCGAACTCGATTTTTGGATAGTCAATATTCACTAGGAACTGCTATGGCAGTCAACTCGCTCAAACTCCGGGCTTGAAACTAAGCTATTCCGCCGGAGGTCTCAAATGTAAAAAAATTTGTACGTGCGTCATGGACGATGGCGATGTGCCAATGCCCAGCCAGACACACCGCATGGATGCGTGCACTCATAGATCAACGGAGGCGGCATCAGCTGCGTTCTAACAGGAGGAAAACACCGGAGAGAGCGATCACACCTCCAAGCGTTGACGAAGCTGGTCAAGAGCGTGAATGATTGCGTCAAAGGCGGCCTCTGGAGACTTGTAGCGCAGCGCGAAAAAAGGATGTGGGTCAAGGAACTGGAGGAGCACGCGGTTCAGGGAAGACATCTCTTTTTCGCATCGTCTTCCCAGCAAGTCCGCCGAAGGCAGGAAGTCCTGTGGACAAAGAGGTGGAAGTTTCTCGACCTTCTCCCATACACTCATCCGGGCCACCTCGTCAGGAAGAAGCCGTCTCGTTTCAGGAGCTGGTGCATGGTCATTTACGTCAAGGTTCCTAGGCTGTGTTGCCGTCTGTTTATATAAGAGAGTATCATTTTCCGGGACCACGGGTGCGGCACGGATTCTCTGTGGTCCGGCAGAATGCCGGATAGGACTTCGTTGACGCTCCCCTGGTGACGGGGTATCGATGCGATATGCAGCTGGAAAAGGTACGTCTTGTGCTATGCCCGGAAGGAGACACGCCTTACTTCGTTCGCTGTCCCGACTGACGACCTTCTGGTCACCTGCTCGACCGTGGCTTTGCTCGTTCTGAGGACGGTGGCAGTCCGTCCCGTCGGCGATGCCAAGGCGGGTCCTCGGACTGAATGTTGCTAGCAAGCATTTTGGCACACGGGAATGCCCTTTGCTGTCCTTCTTTTGAGCTTGTCCAAATATTTCTTTGTGCGTGGGCACGACAGAGCTCTTCATCTTTGTCAAGGCAGAAAAGCAAAGGCAACTAATGATCTGATCCTGCTCCACGAACATTTTGCAGATGTCCGTGGGCAGCTGCAGCATCCGCAGCTCCCGTGAAAACCTCTGTAGCACAACGACGTGAAGACTCCTGAAATCCAGCAGCTCGCACAAAATGAAAGCCAGGAGCTGGAGGTTCACGTGCTGCCCCACTAGCCGGACTCCAAACTTCCTATACTCTTTTTGGGGAATCGTTCGGGGTAGTCTCGTCAGCGGATACACAAAACACGGCAGATACGGCTGCTTCACGTCCCCCGGGTCTGGTCCAACACTCGCATCTGGCGAACTTCCATTTCCGCCACTTTCCTCCCCAGGAGGCAGCCCGCTTGTGAAGGGGTGACTCTCTACTTCCGGCACTGTGTCATACTGGTCACACCAGCAGAAATGCAGGAAGTTTGTCGTGTCTTGAACTCGCTGACACAGGGCGGCATGAGCGTCCTGTTCCTTCAGCCCGCTTCTTGAGAATTGCCCTTCTCCTTTGTTCTTCGCCAGTACCGCGAGGATGTAGGCCGCCGTGATTGACGATACATGGGGACAGGAGTACACAACACGTCGCCCGCACGTCCAGTCTAACAGGAGACCGTCGTGGCTGGAAGCCGAGAAAGGAACGCGAAGAGAACAATCTAAATCAATCGCTACCACTCTGAACTGAACAGAGGGATCGCACAGTACCATCCGGGTGATGTCGGTTGCTGACAGTTGTTTCTGTCCTGAGTTGTGAGCACCCTGGGTGACGCTCACTAGAATATTCTTGGGGTTGAAATCAAATGAAAACATTCCTGCTTTGCATGCAATCAATTTGTGCGCAGCAGCTACGTGGAGACATATCTCAACTAGCCTTTTAGCCACCACACCGTGCCATTTGTCGGCTCTCAGGAGCTTGCTCAAGTTGGAAGTCCTGTGGAAGCTCCATATGAGAGCTGTTAGCTGGCAGGCGTTCGGAATGTATTCCATCACATAACCGCAGATGGGAGACACTTGCAGTTGTCCAGCGGGTGAACCATCAGGAGACGTGGCGCCATCAGCCTCAGGTGGCTCCCGTCGGATCCAGTCGCCCTCCAAAAAAGCCACTGGCTTGCAGTAATAACGCCACGAAGTGCCCGTTCTTATTCCCGAACTATTCATGCTCTCGTAAACAGCATGTGCTTTGCTTTTAGCGCCATCCTTCTTGGAGTTTCGTTTCGCGGAGGGGTTCTGGTGCATCTCGGCCAGATGCATGTTCTCGAGCCGGACAAGGCTTCGCCACCCGTGTCGAAGGTATGTACATGCAGCCGAGTCGCTTTGTACAGCTAGCTTCAGTGCGTATTGCTGGCCTTTCAGTTCTACAAGGTACACATGACCCATGGCCCCGCTTCCTACCAGACTTTTCAAAGGTAGCACGCGGGCGCCTGCCCAGGTCTCCAAGTCAGTGAATTCTGAGGTTTCCCCGTCAGGACCTGGACTCCGCGGCGGCTGAAAGACGACAAAAGACCTCACCCTGATGTGGGGTCCTGAGCGAGGATCAATGGGAGGTGCGGGTGACACTTCTTGAGTCCCGACGACAGCCGTCTCTCGTCGCTGGCTCACCCCGGACGCGAATGGTGCAACGTGGAAATTACCAGTTACCTGGTGAGGGGGAACCGGTTGTGGACGGTTTGTTCCCGCGCTCCCCAGGTCCGGCGTGTTCGGTGCCACTGTGTACTGACGGCCGTTGAGTGGAAACCGAGCTCCGCTGAGTTCGAAGGAGCTTCCCAGGTTCGCTCGAGTGTCGTCACACGGCTTAATAGGGTGTGAGGCGGAGGCGGGGCTGTTTATCCTCAGGCATCTGAGGGTCGGGCTGCACTGCTGGTTTGGAAAGCGTAGCGACTCCCGACCTGGAGGAGAAAAGTCACTGACCGAATACTCTGCTGGGTCGGCTGGCGACGGGGTGGCTGCAGTCTCGACTGAGCCGAATTCCCACAGAATGGGCGTCCGGGCAGAGCAGTCTGCACGGTCCGGCACCCAACCTGGTGAAGGGGCTTCAGCCGGAAAAGCTACCTGGGTTCCTACGTTTTTCTGATCAGCCACTGGAACTGCCGCGTGTGGAGAAGCCCGCACCGCACCAGTCCTGCAAATACGAGACAGCAGCGTCAAGCTACAACAGGGTACTTCTTGGGGCTAAACCGGGAGAGTGTTGTGAAGTGTCTTGTGGGAAAGAATGGGGGAGACGGACCCGGCCACCTGGGGGAGGGGCACACAAGAACATTCTACGTGACGGACAGTCTGCCATATCCCGACTACGAACGGAAAACGTTTGTCGTGTCGGCTTACCAACGGAGCTTCCTTGTGTCGGTGAAAAACGGGCTGTTCACAGAAGGGACCCTGGAAACCTGTCTGGCTCCGTCTCCTCTGGAAGGGAGAAGAGCAGCAAACGAGCTGCCGCTGCCCTGCAGTCTGCACTGACCCATCCCCGGCTGCTGGAACTGTAGGCAAAACCTCCCCGAATCTCTTTCATGAACTAGGGGGCCGGTTTTCTCTTCGTACAAATCACCGTATGCGAACTCAGGCAGATATCTGTGATCGACTTGCTTCCCCCTCGCCGCGCCGTTGGCGTGGTCCAAGTCTCTGGAGCTTGTTGGCATCATTCGACTGTGAACCGAGTTTTGTCAATGAGTGCATCTAAAAAGAGACGCGCGGACCGAAAGCGATGCGTACACGTGCGACCCCGAGGTGAGTCCTGGATTGGCGCGCGGGCCGGGGGAAAGCTTACATCAGCTACTATGTTGTGGACATCGCCTCGTTACACGAATCAATGACACTGCACATGTGACAATTTGACAAGACACAAGGAAAAAATCCGAAGCGACATCAAATGAGTGACAACCCGATGTGCGGGTGGCCTGACGCCGAACAAGTTGTCACCGCTTTCCAAGCTGCTTCGTGCCCGGCCTCCCTTGGGGGGAAGACAGCTTTGGGGGGTAAAAGCCCAAGAAAAAACTTACAATGCCAAACATGCTATAACCTGTCCGCTGCACTCAACATAGTACAGGATTGCAGTCCTCACATTTCATGAAATCTCCGGAAAGTCGTCAAAGACACTTGGGCCGCCACCCTGACACTGACATAGCATTCCAGACGGACTGGAAGGGAAAAACAGCACACTAGATCTGAACACATGGTGCATGCAGAGACTGGCGGAGTTACTGGCTGCTTCATCCCCAGGTGTGTCCGGCTGGCGGGTTACATGGCAGGTGGTCATGATGCCCAGTTGACTAAGTCAGTTACAGAGACCAAGATCGCTCGCCGGAGACTCCCGTCTCGTTCGCCAGCGGCGGTCGGACACGAGCTCAGCTACCACGAGACAGATATCGAATGGATCCAAAGCACAGATGACGTCACACCACTCCCACATGTGGAGATAAAGTGTTGCCGGGGTAGAGCGCTGTTCTGGCCTTGTCACCAGTTTCGCAGCCCGGCTGCTTCCAAGACCGAGATGATGCAAGTGGCAGTCTGACTGCGGGCTAGGGAGGTGTCCACCGCATTGAGTGGGGGTGGTTCAGCTGCACTGCGCAAGCGGATAGGCAAGTCGTTACAGGCCCCGGACCAGAAGCACTATGTAAGTGCCTGGAGAGTAGGCGCTGCGTCCGACCGGAAGCGCCACAGCCGGTCCGCCGGGCCTGAATGCCCTCTGCAGCTGCCCCTTAAGCGTTGTCACACCGGACTGGAACCTGCGCGAAGGACGTAGTACATCACGCTTTTCGAGCCTGCGAACATCTCTATGCACGTCCGATCAACCGCGTGGCACCAACGGGTTCCCCTCTTAATTTTCAAAACAGGAGAAGAAACTCCCGCTAGCGTTTAGGCTGTGTCACCTGCAAAGAGAGCGTGGAGTGGCCTGGGCACATCATGCGATGACAGTATGATGAGAAGCAGATGATCGTGCATATTTCTTTGCCGTAGCGATAATGGCTGCAATACGTGCTGGTCAGCCAAGTGTCGGGAACAAAGCTAGGGCTGACGTAAATCCGTACGAGGGTGACGGCCGAGCTGGCGCCTGGACCGTGGTGAAGCCAGCCGCGACGCTTGCAGAGTCACCGTTGACACGTGACCGTTGTGTCGTCGCTGGCATTAGAGATACGTCTGTGCCTCATCTCGCGGACTAGAGGAACTCTCCATTTCGGTGGCTAGTCGAGTTTCCGTGGCCAGCACCACCGAAGTAGTACTCAAGGTATGGCTGGCGAAGCAGATGCGGCAACATGAGCAGCTTTTTCGCCTCTCATCGCAGTCTCGAGAAAGTCCTGTACTGTCGCACGGACTCCATCGGAGTTGCACAGAGCAGCCGTTCTTTTTGAGGAATCTTCGCGCGTATTGCCGTCATCCGCTTGGCCCTGCAGATGGGGACGCAAGTCGCCTGGCACCAGCTGCAGGAATGACGGAATCGGGGAAAAGACACCCTTAGGCGCCTGGGGTTGATCAGCGACTCCTGCCTCGGTTGTGGTCTTCGCGGGGCACACTTGCGTTGGCGGGCCTCCGTGACAAGAAGAGGTCCCTAGAAACCCGACAGGCTTCTATCTCGTAGAAAAGGCTCTGCTATAGTGAAATGATAAGGAGGCTGTGGTGCGCGGAATGTGTAAGCGGTCCGAGGACAAAACTGTTGGCAGCCGTCCCGGGCTCAGTCGGACGCAGCCACGCTCGGAATGCCGTGCTCAAACTACACCGGCCTGATTGCACAAATTCGTCTGTCCTGAGATGCCGGCTATTCTCGGCATCGCAAGCCGACTCTAACCCACGCATGGAGCTTCGCGTGACCGGGACATTCGCCTCTTCTGTGGATCACGCCGTCTTGGCGTCCTTTGCCCTGCACTAGTCGTCGTACTGGGCCGAACGGCTCGCATGCGCGGCAGTCGCGTGATGCTTCGATGAGTCGATGTACCCAGTCTGTTGAGCTTTAGTGTTACCTCTTCTGGTGGCCTGATCTGCGATGTGAGCCTGGTGAGCAGTGGCCGCGCTCTTTTGATAGAGACTGCTCCGCCCGATGGGTTGTTCGCATTTCCCTGTTTCTGTTCCTCGGCAAAGTCTGGAGGCTCTTCTGCATGCAGAGCAGCTTTGTTGTACGGAGACATGTCAGATGTTGATCTGCCGCGTCAGCATTGCAAATCTGTACTCGCGCCGAGAACTTCGCGCGTCTCGCTCTGAAAACCTTGAACTTCTCTCTTAGTTTGGGTCTTCTGAGTACGTTCCCGCGAAGAGTGCCATGTGTGTCTTCTTCTCCAGCAACGCAAGTCGTCGTTTCCGCCTGTCCAAATCCCGTGACGCCACTCCGTCAGAGAAAGTTCAACACTCTCTTGTGATCATTGTCCTAAGCACGAGGATGGGTAGCCGAGATAGTGCTGTGTGGTTGCCAGTCCCGACAAAGACCCCCAGGCAAAACAGCTGTTCCTGCCTGTCACTGTCTCGAGCCACTGCATGCTTTCTTTTCTTCTGAACTTCTTTGCTTCTGCTCCTTTTCTGTCTTCCGGTCACCTGGGCAAAAGACTTTCATTAGTGCTAATGGGTTGCAGTTGCTCTCGCAGTTGTCCTCCACGGTAGAAAGTGTATGGCACATATAATCCCGCTCTTCGGAGGCCACACGACCTTGGGCTCCGGTTTTTTTCTTTCTCCCGGGACTTGTTGGCGGCATCTCGCCGGCTGGCGTCTGAGGAGAACATTGCATCCAAGTCGGCTAAGCATACCTACTGGCCAAACTGGAAAAGACTTGCCGCCGTAAAGTCTCTTCTTGTGTAGTCGCAGCTACTTTTCACGCGGGTAGAGACGAGTCGGGTCGCCTTCTCGTATCAGCAGTTCACCGTCATGAGGTCAGGTGATTCAGCTGGCGCGCGTCCTTCCGAGGGCCTGGGAGGCGATCTGCAGGCAGGTGGAGATGTAAGTTCTGTCCGAGATTCTAGTGTCGTGCATGCTCCAGCGGAAAATATAGAGTACATACACTTCTTTGATATCTCTACGGGATGTCTACCGCCAACAGATGCATAGATTGTTTCCAGGTTCAAGCGCTTACATCGATATACACTCCACGTTCATAGGTACGGAGAGGCGTAAGTGAACCGTAGACAATCAAACGTTTTCTTCATGTTAGCTGTAGACCCTCCAAAGGGTTCAGTTTGTTCTATCATGCTCCTTGTAAGTATTATCGGGTGTGTACCCTGTATGCGTACATGTATGTATGCCTTCATCTAGAACTCCTCGGAGGTCGCCTCTTCTACACAAAGGACTGACTGGAGTACCTTCTTTTCTATTGATGAATGCGACTCGCCAACAAGATTTCGACCTGCAAAGATTCAGAAGTTAGTTGACCCTCATGCGTTCACACGCACTCGCTTTCCCTGCACTCTCTCTTTGTCTCACTTCCTTCTCCTGTACGAGTTTCCTCTTTTCTTGTACATGAAAAAGAGCCAACAAACTTTGCTTCGCAAACTAAGGACACCTCGCACACCGACGTTTCCGTTGGCCCCGGAACAGGCTCAGTTAGAGAAACCCCCGAGAGCAAAGGCCTGAGGTGATTACGGCAATATCTTCACTGCGATTTCGTGAGTGTGCACTACCGGGTAGGGATCTCAACATACATCTTCGGGTGTGTGCTATACAAGGTTTCTTGACCTTCTTCGTTGTCTCCTTTTCACAGGAAATGACTCAAGCAGAAGCCCAGGCCGCGCGACAGTAAGGATTGCGAGATGCAGCACGAAGGGATGGGGGAGTAGTTTTGCTTTGGAGTCGTCACTCCAGTAAGCAGGGTAGAGGAAGTAAGAGAGTTAACAAGAAAGTAGAGAAGGTCGATACGAAGTGCCTCTTCTATCTATCCCGTCGGGGGTGTCTTCGGCTCCTCCACTCCCTTCTCTTTCAAGGTGGACAAGGGAGACTGTATAAAAAGACACCCAACTGTTTCCTACTGTACTATTCCAGTCTATGACCCTCCTTCCGAGCATAAGGGCGTTTTCTTTGGGACCCGTGCATGGAAGTTGCCTGCCACCTACTATCTCTCTGCTACGATTCTCGTCATCTTATCTTGCTCCAACCGTAGGGGGTCTCTTGTCGTCTGTTCGTGTATAGATATGCATCGACTGCTGCCTGTGGTTAAAACGCCTTTCCCCCACGTCGTGTACAATAGCACTATCTTTCACTGTACTAAGCATGTATAAGCATCTTCGACTCATCATATCTACGTTGGAACGTCTCTTGCTTTTCTTCTTAAAAGCCCTGGAAATCTATGGATTTTCAGGCCTCTTTGTGCGAAAGACTAGCTAAGGCAGACTACAAGCTTCGCTCTGGTGCATCCTCGGGCAGAGAGAACAAGCGACTCCTTACTGCTGGTATTTCGGCTCTAACTTTCTTGTTGAGTGGATGTACAGGCAGATGGAGCAGGAGCAGCGGCGGATTATGTTACGTGCTGTCCTTACACCAGAAGCTCAGGAACGACGTAAGTCGTCGTAGGAGGGAGAAAAGAAAAAGAAGACAGGAGCACCCCTCTTCAAGGTCCTTTGCTTTTTGCGTGAACTCACCTTATAGCTCTGCTGAGTAGGAGAAAAGCACTTCGGACAGAGAAAGGAGTAGTCCTCTATTTTATCTTTCTTTCTTACTCTCCGTCTTCTTGTACTTTCTTCTGTTCACCTGCATCCCACAGGCCGAGGACAGGCACTCTCCGTAGATAAGATTACCTGGCAATTCCATCTCTTTAAAGAGCGGATCCTTATCTGTTCTACCAGAAAGATTCCTTAACACTCAAAGGGTCACTAGGAAAAGCCCCACGGCTCAGGACAGTTGAATTGAGTATCACTGGGGTGTAAGACCCCGACCGAGTTCATATGTGTCTGTACTGTCCTGCATCATAGGCGAAGCATAGCAAGTTTCTTTATCCCCTGTATGTAGGAAGGATGGATGGATGGAAGGCCTCTTGTGTATACATAGGGAAATTCTGACGATGACTCGGTTCATACGAGGTTATCGTCGTCTCATCTACTTGAATGTACATATCATCTTGTGAAGGTCTTCCTTCGAAAAGATGTCATACCCTCTTGTGAACTTTTGTGTCCCCTGTCTGTATGTATTCTTAAGGGCGGGTGTACCATCAATGAGGTGAACTGTTTCTTCTACCTCCGTCTCCCTATCGTTCACTACTGTCGCAGACTACAGTCACTTACCTAGCTCTTACTCCTGTATGAAGGAAGGGGCTAGGAAGACTAAGAAGGGCAGCAGTCGTAGGAGAAGTCGTCTTTCTTATCCCCCTACCTTGGAGTATATACAAGTACAGGCACACACATGTCAACTAGATGAAGATCACAAGCGACAACGCAAACTTGTAGACTCGAGATTTGTCATGCGATTCTCAGTCAGTTAAATGTTAAGGAATCTCGTTCTTCAACCCCACGCCCCTCACTCTTATGTAGTAGAAGAATCCCTGGGGATGGGTCCTTTAGAGCGATTTACTTTCCGACGAGACTTCGGCTTGGTTGATCTACCTGGGGATGACACACAGTAGGCAGACACACCATGAGTGGTACTTCAGAATGACAGATGAATTCCTTGACGTTTCCGTTGAGTTTGCCACAAGGGTTTCTCTCTCTCCTAGCGACTTCTGATGTGCTCGCTGTTTTCTCCTGTGTGTGGTCATCTTAGTACATCGGATTCAGCTGGTTAAGCCAGCGAGAGCTCGAGAGCTTGAGGGACTGATTCTGCGGGTAAGACTCGAGAACAACGAACTGTCGGTGGTACCTCTGAGAATCGTGGTTACTAGTTTGTTGCCTCTGTGGAGTTGAGCTTCTTGGAGTAGATTACAATTACTATTATCCTATGGCGCTATTCTGCCGTTCTTCTCTTCGTGATCTCCCGTCCATATAGTATCCTTGTTGCGCCTCACCTAGTCACAGATTTCCCATCTATGAATGATCTCCACAGAACGAGTCAGCTCATATACGACAAAACAATAAAAGTCGGAGAGCACGTATCACGTGAGCTGGAGAATTAGACACACCGTTGCGAAACACAGAGATTAGCGGCGTAGCTGTTATATATGTATAGATATAGATATATAGATAGGTAGATAGGGAAGATAGATATAGATAGATAGCTTGATGTACTCTCCGACTTCGAACGTTTTGTTGGGTCGGTAGGCTGACTAGCGGGAGAAGACTACATGCATATAGATGTAGGCCATGCAGTGGCTGTGCACGCATACCTTTCTTGGGTGATCTTCCGGACGAGTGAGTGTGTGTGGTGACACCACAGACAGCCGGAAGGTTCGGTGGGAGAATCGATGAGCCGACGTTGATTGAACTTCTTCAGTCACATGAATCGTCAACAGCTAGCTCCCATCAGCCAAAGGTCACGGTAAGATGATCAAACCTCATTCAGAATTTGTTTCAAACGACGGCTCACTTCCAATACTCCTCTCTTCATCCTGGGGTCCTCAAGAAGACGATAACTCGGGCCACTTGGCTAGATCTATTAAAAAGGCTCTCGTCTATTTGTCACACGAATGGGTGTGTCTTCTATTGTTCTTTGAGGGAGTCAACCTATGGTAGTGTTCCCACCCTACTCTGCAGGCTATCATTCTCTAATCGATCGAAATCGCTGTATACGTTGATGTTCTCGGAAGCATCTAAGGCGTAGCTTCCACAGAAGATGACGTGAGTGATAATGGCCTGTCTCTCTTTCCTCTACACCTCTCTCTCTAGTAGTAGTATGCAACAGTCCTCTTGCCTTTGCGAAAGTGGATGGAGTTCAACGGAAGCGTTCTTCTATGTGTGGCGGTGATGCCCTTAGCAGCTAAAAGACGTAGAGGGGGTGCGCCTTCTACAGATAAGAAGTCCCTCAACGCGGACGTCCTCCCATCCGTAGAATGAGACTTTCTGTGCCGTAAGAAAGTATACTTAAGTTCTTGCAACTCGCGTTATACAAGGAATGAAAAGGAGAATGATGACGCGTTGCTTCTTTTAATGGAGTTTTTTTTCTGACTGAGGTCGTGATGGGAGGTCGGAAAAAATACAAAGCAGCGTATGGAGATTAGACGCTCTTCTGTATGATGTATGTCGCCGTACTTCCCTTAGAACGTTTGTATGAAATCTCAAACCATCTTCAACACCTTTTCCACAAATCTCCGTGTTTCCTGGAGGTGTGATGTGTCTGTCTCGTTCTCCACTTCAGAGGATGCGGCGATTTAGCGACGATGATGATGATGATGACTGCTGAAGGTCGTACCACAGTCTCTTTCCTTCCTCGATTTCACGATTGCCTCTCTCTCGCTTCTCTTTACAAGGTTCTCGAATAAGAAGACCAAGAAGTAGAGAAGAGAGATAATAGATGAATGAGAGACGTCCTCAGATCATAGACATGGGGGTCGGTGTCAACTGGCTCTTTCCAACTAGAGCCATAAACTTACGTCTACATGACAAAGCTTCGAAAATAATGAGAAAGCGTTAGAAAAGAAGAATCATGAGTGTTGCTTTCAAGATGAAGCATGAGAAAGAGAAAACTCCTCAAGACTTTTGTCCATCAAAGAGAGGGAAAGGATGATGAGGATGATGGCGATGATGACCTCGCTCACTCACTCTTGCTTTGTTTATTCTTTCCCTCGACTCTTTTGGTGTCTCGCTAACTGCATGCACGCATTTGAAACCGACCTCGTGTCTATGATCGAAGGACGGTGCTACGTTTCTCATCCATCAACCACCTCTTCGCTACTTCTTGGTGGTCTTCTCTGGTATAGCAATTCACTCCAGCATCATTCTATATCGTCAAGAAAAATTGCATCTTCTGTTTACGGCGCGGTTCTTGAAGACAACGTTTGCCGACGGGACATGACTTTCTCCCTTGCAACCGCGCGGAACAAAGCACTGGAGACGGAGAAGTCAAAAGGAGAGGAAAAACCTCTTGCATGAACTGTCATGGCAAACTTGATGGAAAGGAGCCACTAAACATACCGCTACAAACAAGACACAGACTGAGAAATCACAAGACATAACCTCGTAAGCTAGCTATCTATCTGCTTGTCTCAACTCTATCTGCGTCGCTGAGGGACTCCCATTTTTGTTCAAGCCTGTAGGACTATAGATAGCATTGTATGTATACCCAAGTTAGCCATTCTCCGTAGAGCTTATACATATGATTTCCAGTCTTACCAAAACAACACACATACCCACCTGTATGTCAAGCAACCGGGCGACGACGAGATTAGCACCTAGCATGCAAGCTCCTGACTTTTTAGTCTCTCTTGAGAAGATCAGAAACCTTGGTTTCCAATCCCCCCGACCCCCGCTGTACTTACACCGCTTTTCTGCCTGGGGTGTACAGCCATCATAGAAGTATGATACATGTCAATCTCCTGATCCCTGAATAGACAAGATTAGTTGATATGCATCGATATTTACTTTGAAAGAAAAGATTGGATCTTTCATATCACAACAGAGACGGGAGGAGACACCGAAAAAGAAAGACAGATAGACATCTTCTGTCCGTTCTCTCTGCTTCACGACGGCGGAAACGGAGTCGTCTTCTTCCTTGAATGGCGAAAGCATATATGTAGTACAGAGGCAGTAGTAGTAGTAGCAGCAGTACGTAAGTTAAGACGAGAACAGGAAAACGTACATCATACAGAGAGAGACGCATGTTGACTTGGTTTCGTAAAACAAAGAGACAAGATTTCTTTAGGAAAATGCATACATGATGAATTACATCTTCGATACATACGAATAATAAACCACAACGCGCTACCTCTTCTTACTGCCTAAGGTTTACGCCAGAACAGACTCGTCCCTTACCGGTAGATGAAGATATACACACACCATCCATTCATTCCTCCTCTACAACTACTACTGACAATACAACAGAAGATTTCTCTCTTTCTTTCTTGATCTCGAAAACAACAAAGATACTCTAGAAAAGAAGGAGAGAAAGAAAGAGACAGTTTGAAATATCTGGAAGAAGAAAGAGCCCCATAAGTCAATGTCTATGTATATATTGACTGTCGTGTCCATTAATTACATGAATGTACGTAGACCTATATATATATATATATATATATACATGGGTGTATGCACATCTACAACTATACGTATATGTATCTACCCGTACACCTATGCATGTATGCGTATCATACATATATTTATACATGTATATCACGTATAAGGAACATACATAGAGTCATCTTTCCCTTTGATAAGACGAATGGTGGTGATATGAGAAAAAGAGCCTTCAGGGATGAATGAATGAATGAACTCTTTCCTCTTTGAAAATAGAGAAGGTTGTAACAAGACAGGAGATAACCACGAATCTGGGCAGACGCATGCATGATACAAAGTCCGCTGCTTTGTATGACTTTTCTGATAACGCTGAACAACACTGTGAAGAAATGAAAGGAAGAAAAGAAAAAGAAGAAAGAGTGGAGAAAAAGAAGAGGAGAAAAAGCAGTGCATGCACGCATGACCCCAGCCTTCCCCTTCCTTCGTTCGGGTGACAACCGACTCGGGGTGCAACAATACAAACAACAAGAACAATAACCAACGAAAAGAGGAAAAGACAAAAATTCTCTTCTCTCTAAATCTTCTCAGCCTTCACTCCTGGCGTTAGAATAAAAAAAAGATGAGTTGACAAAGGTCCGGGTGATCTTCATCATAAGAATGAGATAAGGAAGTCATGACGAATCAGGGAGAAACGAGATCTACTGGTCTTCTCTCTCTCTCTTTCTATAGATGTATCACATACACCGATAACCTGTCTATTCTCTGCGTATACAAAGGTACTTCATGCCGAATACACGAACATACACCCCTGTAGACATACACACATACACGTACCCATATCGGCGTATGTACGCGTTGTATATATATATATATATAGAGAGAGAGAGAGAGAGAATGCATACAGGTACACCTGTATATGTACGCTGAAACTGGGGAGATGAATAAACAATATTCCCCTCACATCGGCCTCAATGAATGAGGGGAGATGCCATACAGTCTCTCTTCCCTTACATGTGTTTGACGATCTGTGGAAGAACTTGAAAAGCAACTCGACGCTGGCTGATACACACGACTATTCAGTACGCACACCTCACACCCTTCTCTTGAGGTGTATCCCCAGACTTATATATATATATATATATATATGTGAAGCAAGAAACCTAACATCCTTCGCTCTTTCGTTCTTTCTTTTTCCCCCCCCTCCCCCCTCCTTCCGTCTCTCTCACTCTTTTCACTGGAAGTTCTGTCTATCCTCCTTCAGTCCTACCTTCACGAACACGAGACAAGAATACAAACAAGCTCGAAGGAGAACACGCAGAGAGGACATTGTTAAAGCACTCACTACGGCAGAAGGGGGAGAGCTGAAGCAGGCATTCTTCTGAGAAAGATGAACATTATTAAGGATGGTTGTGAGACCCCCTTCCTATGAGAGAAGAAGGAAAAAAAGCCCAACGTCTCTTCACAAAATCTCTCAGGAAAGGTCCACTTCAGAAAAGGACAGGCCATTTGTTCAATACAGGAGAGACTTACGAAACCTTGTCCATCTCTTTCTTCTTTTCTTTCTTTCGTTTTGATCAGATCATCAAGTAACAAGTCTCAGCCGGTTCTATCGTGTAGGTAATAAGAGAGACAGACTTCTCTTGCTCGGTCATGCCACACCCCGTTTTTGTGTTGCCTCTACCCCTGTCTCCTCGTCTCTTGTCGTCCCGTCTCTGTGGGGATCGACCACATACATACATATCCTTTCTTCTCATCTCCCCAGACGTCAAATGAGATGTCATCTTCTAAAGAAAGAGAAGGAGACACGAATTTTCGAAGAGAGAATGGATCAGACTCTTTGACTATGGAGTGACAAGGCAAAGCATGGAGTCGATCTGTCTACCTTTTCTCCCCTGCATGACACTCTTCTTCTTCTCTCACTATTACTGTCTCTCTCCAAGACTAAAAGTGAGAGAAGAGAAACAACTTGGGACAACTCTTCAGTGCATGCTTTACTCATCATCGTTTTGGAGCTTTTCCTATCCCTCTTCGTCTCCACACTGAGGTAGATGAAGATCCACATGCTTTCTTTCTTTCTTTCTTTTACGCTTCCTTGCCGCACTTGATTTGAATGAGCTCCAGCTCACAGCGACACTCCGGCCAAATTTACGAGAGCCGTTGTTTGACGCCCGTTAGTGTAGTCTCTCCTCATCTCAAGTGTGTGTACACCTCTCATCAAGATGAAACAAGGGACGATTGACATACCTCCGTCCCGTGTTCCTTCATGTATTTTGTGCATGCCTTCTTTAGGTTTTCTACCCACCCTACAGGAGCTCGAGCTGCAGTTGTATTGACGACCCACTACGGAGAAAGAACAGGACAACATCACATACATGAGCACACATGTAGATCTCACACACATACGGTCGAATAGACAGATATGTACATATACATGCGTGTACCTAGATAAGTGTGAATGCATACATGAACCCACATATACATTTACGTGTGTTCATATATGTAGGCAAATACATATATAAATAGATATGGTGATATCTCGTGAACAAGCCATGTTATCTAACGGTAGTCGTAGTCGTCGCGATGTCGACTGAAAACTTCTACTCTTACGAACTACCAAAAATCGGGGGGGGCGAGGGGGTGGGTTGTTAAAAGCATAGTTTCTATTTTACAAAGAGAAAATCGAAATCTATTAACTTCACGTGGAAGAGGAGAGGAAGGGCAGCGCGACACCAAAGGAGACAATAAAGAAGATATCTACCTTTGCTATGCAATCCTACTTCTTCCCCGGAGAGAGTACCTTCCCTTCTCTACACGCCTATATACATATACGAGAAATGGATATAACAGATTGAAGATGGATAGATAGCTTGAAGAGAGATAAACTGATAGCTTAAAGGTATACCGATAGATACATGCAAACTACACGTGACGTCTTCCTCCTGCAGAGTCCATGTGTTTGTCTGTTTTCCAGCTGCAGAAAAGCATCGCGAACTCCTTCTCTGTCTTTTCTCTCTCATACAAGGCTCCTATCATAATAGGTTCCCTGGTTGTTCTTCCCCCTTGATAACGAAGTGCCTGCCTGCCTGCTTGGCTAGCAGATCTCCTTCATCAATGCCAGACAAGCCACTATTCTTCTACTTTCAGCAGAAAAACGATTTAGATACAGGATGGACTCCACTTTTCTGCTGATGAGAAAGAAGGATAGCAGAAGTAAGAGAAAAGAAACCACGCTAGGATGCGAGGTGATAAGAGAGAGAGCGAGAGAGATGTCTATCTCTTTACCTTTGGAATAAGACCTTTAATATCTGTCTGAGCTAGGATGAAAAGAGTAGAAGAATTTGGGCCTTTTTGTGCCATGACGTATCCTGAAGAGAAGCAACATATACACAAGGGAACACGTAAACAGTCATCCACTCGTCAATCTTCCTAGTAGGTGCTGTGACCACCATGGCACAAAAAAGGATGAGAGGTTGATCGAGCTGTATGTTCCCCTTCTTGGAATCCTTCTTCAACTACATCGTAAGAGAAAGTCTAGCGCGTTGTTTCTCCTATAGACTCCTGTCTTCCACGCATCATGTTACGTGACAGAACGGCAAATGAAGGGACTCATCTGGTATACATATGCATAGACATAGTTGGTGTATATGATCTTACATCGGAGAGATGTACGTACTCGTGGAAACACCACCCCCATGCTGCCTGGAGTCGCGAGAGAAACATCTGTGCATTATCATTCTGTGCACAACTCATACCTGTGTAAACCACCAATGTGCGTAGGTAGACACAGACTCTAATAGCATCCACCACATAGAGATAGATAGAGAGGTTAAAGTTCGATGGATAGTGAAGTCAGTAGAGAGATATAGTACGAGCCATGCTGCCCGGACAATTCGCAACTCGAACAAATCCTTGTTTTTTCACCGAGATGAAGATGATGATGATGCAAGGCTAATTGACTCAGTCTCAAGGTAACGCCGGTGCTGTCTACATGGAGAGGTTAAACGCTGTCTTTTCAAAACCACAGGAAAAGAAACAAATCAAGAGGGCATGCATCTGCGTCCACAAGACGACCAAACCTGCTTTCTCTTCCTGTTACACCGTGTACATATCGAACTGCCTGAAACGATCCACGCTGTAGATACACGGACGCGCCAGAATGATAGCCCCACCAGTCCATCCTTATCTGCTTCGCTATCTAGATAGATAGGTAGATCGATAGACAAGCGGGCAAATAGATTGATATGAATACAGTAGACACAGTAGGTGATGTTCCTCAAGATTGGCGCAGAGGAAGGGGAGATAGTCCGATAGAGGGTAAAGCGAATTTCACTTGGAAAGGAGATGAAGGAAGATAATAAGAGTCAGGCTCATAAACGTAAGAAACCAGTTTACTCTTTCTTGCTTCTTGTCACTATGAAGCCGGTGTACATACACCATCCAATCCTGGAGTTTCGACAAGATTCTCGCGATCATTCGAACATACCGGAAAGAATTGTTTCCGCGCGGACTACCCCAGGGCGTTCAGGGACTGAAGGATGCGAAGCGGAGCTGTGCATGCACGCATGGAGAAGCGAGAAGAAGAGAATGAAGAAAAAAGAATCGTACTTAGCTTATACAAGAATATGGGAAGGCTTGAATGGACGCATGTACAATGTGCATAGGCAAAGAAACTGTGTGTATGAGGAGCATTCTCTGATGGAAAACAAGGCGGCTCTTCTTTCCACAGGTGACAGTTACTGAGGTATTCTCTTCTGAAACGCTCGAAGCTCATCTGTTGCAAATATTGAAAGAACAAGACGAGGAATGGAGAAATCCTCCAAGAAAAGCTCTCTCTGTGATGAAGACCGAGAAAGGTGATCCTAGGTATGCTATAGGAATCACTGGAGAAGAAAGGAAACCAAGAGAAGAGATCGAAGCACCTCCTGTGTGTATATAGACATATACACTGCAAATGAGATACTCGGGTTGTGAAGATAATTGAACCATGATGATCTATCTGCCTCCTTGCTTGTCTCCATAACCACCACGCCGGCCGGGGAAGCGAAAACAACGAAGCGCATAAAGGCATGCATGCATGAAAGACCATCGAAGCAAAATATACAAACCCCATCACAAATCGGAGCTTCCGATACACCACCTAAAGATAGCATAAAGTCCACATAGATGCCTGCAGTCTCTCGCAGTCTGTCTCCCTTGTCTCTAATTGGATCTCCGACGTATCTGTTGAAGGAAGGAACCGTCGGTCACACTGATACACCACACAGAGACACTCATGGTCCTCCTCCTAATACTGCAGGAAGGCACCCTGATTCCTCCTTTCATCACAGGAGTCGCTTCTCCCCGCATGCATATATATAGACAACAGAGTCAGAAAGACAAGGTGAAACACACGTGTATAAGACTGATAATATGAAACATGTCACCCATTCTTACTGCTATGACAACGACGACTATTCTGATCCGAGATAACTAATTAGCAAACAGCTAGCTACAGAGGAGACAGAGCAGAGCCCCCCTACGGTACGAAGCCAGGGCGAAGGAGACGTTCTATTCTGGACTCTACGAGAGGTCGACTTGACGGTATGCAGAATGAGAAGTAAGAAGAAGACTGAAGAAAGAAAGGACATTGTTGAGATGTGTCTGTCGCTGTCTTTGATGAACGATACAACCAAGGAAGAGCAAGGGAAGAAAGCAAGAGTGAGGTAGATAGATAGAAAAGAGATCGAGAGGTAGAACAAAGAAGGCATAGAAATGACGACCGCGACGACTTACCGCATGAGCATTTTAACAACACCTGCCTCTAAGTCGACCTCGGTACGTCTCCACTTCAGAAAAGTTTAGAGGAGAGGAAGAAGCAAGACAGAAGAAACAGCAAAAGAAGATGAGACGAGAAGAGAACGAGACAAGACAGAAGGAAAGAGCTTGATACAGCTAATTGATTCCCTTCACCTTACAAATGTGTGTGACTTCCTTTCCAAGAGACACGGCCTGGTAGACAAGCTGATAAGACGAAGAAGAGGCGCCAGCGATAACCCTTCTAAAATGAGAAAACAACCAAAGGCCCCTCCCTCTAAGCTCAGGTGAACACGTAGAACAGTAAGAAAGGCCTTTCAACGGATGATGACGCGGCACATATGTATGTATATATAGGTATGAATATGGATGTATGTACACTCCGGATCATCTCATCGAAATAGATTCCCTAAGCCACCTCTATCTACCGGCCTATCCGCCTGATAACCTCTTACGTAAACTCTTACCCTCTACAACATAGGAGACGCTTCATCATATTTAAAGAGATCGTATCGAGGTTCCCACCACCTACACAGCATCGATTGAGATGTATGAAATGAAGTCACCCGTACGAATGACCCCTCGCCTTATCACAGAGCCTATGAGTTTCCCTCTCTCTGTAAGACATAGAAGTTCTTTCCTGTAAGAGATATAGATGATTTGAATACTGGTCTTCCTAGTACTTTTGTCCTACATGTTTCCTCCGAGGTGAAGACGCAAGAGATCCAACTCTTTCTCTACATAGACATATATAACATAGCCAAAGAGATGATAAGAATAGCAACAGTCCAGTGTCTTTCTTGTGCATAGACTAGAAGAAAGATAGAAAGAAAGAAAGGTGATGTGTGTACATCTACATGTCTGTACCTGAAGGAAATCGCGATTGGAGACAGGAAAAGGAGCTTTCATCAGACAGTAGATGATCTCATTATGACTGACATTAGGCTCGATGACCCGATAGTCCTCGAACGTTAAGTCCCTGACAATCGTCACAGCCACAGACAAGGTCCGACGAGAAAAGCTCATACACACTAGCATGTACGGTGTATGCACATGACGCATGTACCAACCGGTAGATTTAGAGAGAGAAAGAAAGAAGGAGAGAGAGAGGAAGAGAGAGACAGAGACATACAATGTCACAGCATTTTCGGAGCCGATCCCGGACTCTTCATTGTAGAGACGACACGTCATTTGTTTCTTTATAAGGCTTCCCTTCAGGAAGATCTACGCATAAAGGACAGCTACCTTAACCTTCTTCTCTCCTTGACATACAAATACATCTCTCACTGAAGACCTCCGTTCACCTCTCACTGTCTAGGACGTTCTCCAGGAAAGTGAAAAGAAGAAAAGATGAAGGCAATGAACTCAGAAAGAAAAAGAAGGAGGTCATCTACACAAAGGCTTAAAAGGAAAACAAGTCGAGGAAATTGTCAAGCGAAACTTTTTCTAACGACTCTTTATGCAAAGAAAAAAGCAGCTGGCCCCCCTGGCTTACTAAGCAAAGGAGAATGAAGAATCAATCAAACGAAGAGAAAGTGAGGCAATGAATGAAGAATGGAGAGAGAGAAAGTGAGTGAATGAATGAAGAGAAAGTAACGAATAGATGAATGATGAAGAGAGAGCGAATGAATGAATGAATGAATGGAGAGTGGAAAAAAATGAATGGAGGAATGAAGGAATGTGAGACAGCATCAACATCATGATCCTTTCACCGCTAAGTGGACAGTTAGTTGTTTGAGGCAGGCAGCTTCGTGTAGGAAAAGAAGGCATTTCAGTGGGGGTGCCCTCGATGCGGATAGTAGTGATAATGAAGAGGAGAGGAGAAGGAAACTTTCAGAAAGATACACACCAAGCCTCTTTACCTCTGAACTAAAACGAGGAAAAAAAAGACACTTCACCTTTCCTTCTTCTTTCGTATCCAGACAAAGAGAATGAGAGATCTCTAAAGACGCCGACAAAGAAGAAGAGTAGACTTGATGGAAATGAACAAGAACAGCAAGAGAAAACCGAGATACATACGAAACAACACTTGCTGGCCTTCCTCTCTTCCCCGTAGGAATCCACTCGACCTTAATGATGATCTCTAAGAGGACAGAAACAAAGAAGGAAGAAAGAAAGAAAGAACGTCCAAGAGACGAAAGACAGTTGGAGAAAGAGAAGAGTTTCCTCAAGAACGTCAAGCGTTATGCATGCATACCATTTAAGACGGCTAGGAATATCACGTATCTGATGGCATAGCACGGGCATAGGGACACCCTCAAGCTC
This sequence comes from Cystoisospora suis, assembly GCF_002600585.1. Lineage (NCBI taxonomy): Eukaryota > Apicomplexa > Conoidasida > Eucoccidiorida > Sarcocystidae > Cystoisospora > Cystoisospora suis. The sequence goes on from NW_027153071.1 coordinate 36,681, forward strand.
AGCATAGGCCTTCACAAGAACCACTGGAGAATTCGGCGCGATGTATTTGTAGACCTTGATCATCTTCTGATCTACCGTCATCTCCCAGTTCGGATCGTTCGGATCTTGAGGCTGCTTCTCCACCAAGAAATCAAACTCATACAACCCTCTGCCAAAAGAAAGAAGAAAGAAACCGTGTCAGGCAAAGTTAAAGAAAGAAAGAAAGAAGGAAAGAGAGTGATGGGTAGAAGAAAAGTCAAGAGGGAAAGAAAGATAGGGACAAAAAGGGAAGTCACACGACTTTCCTTATTGAAACTTTCTGGAGAGAGAAGAGAACATACTTGTATATCGCCATTCACCCATTTGCCTGCACGCAGAAGACCCGTAACTATCCACCTGTCTATCCACCTAATGGTGTATCGCCCATAAATAAGCTTTTCTCTTGCGTCCCTCTATTCTGTTCCTCACAGACAGACTCGCATGTCTTAAGTCTTGAGGGTTCTTTCCTTTACTCTTGCTATGATCCTTTCACACCGACTCCACCCCACACAGAAAGAGACCATGATTTCGACATCTACAGGGGATCGCCGTGAGAACCATTCGCGCACGATGTATCTTATACAAGAACCGAGGTATGTGAAAAGTGTGAAGGAGGGGACTAGGCCCCGGGAAAGTCTCTGAAGGGTGGAATGTAAGCTCGAAGGTACATACAGATAACATACATGCCATGATAGGTGAAACACTCTTGTCGAGGAATAAGCAGGGGGGAAGACAAACAGGTATAGCCCTAGAGTGGCAATAGATGATGAAGTTTGTAGTCATACATACGATTGACTTTGCTAGTGGTACACATCGTCTCGCCTCCCATGTTTGTATGTTTCGGTTGAAAAGCACTCACCTTGAGACCACATACCGAAGATTTCCCAATCTACCGTGCTTACTGAACTACTCAAAGACAGATAGATAAAAAGATGGATTTGAGACGAATCGATTAAAGACAGATAGATAGGCGAGTGAGAGATTAAAGAGAGATACACTAAAGACAGATAGACTCACACAGATAGATAGATCCATTAAAGAGAAATAGGGGGATAGACACCAAGATGGATAGATAGATAGATAGTGCATAAAGAAGATGATATTCTTACATGGGAGTTTGATGTTTGAGATTGACATCGAAGTCTACAAGATCCTGGTAGGATTTGAACAGTCTAGGAGGCCCGGCTGAAGGAAGGTCCGTCACAGAAAAGAATCGCAAGAAAGCTCAAGAATGTGAGTTGAAGAAGGAATGGATGAACGGCGTAGACAGAGCAACCTGATAATATACACTGAGAACGGCTCTACTAGATGAGCCTCGAAAGAGCTACGAGAGAGAAGGGATACTTGAGGTATGTTACATCCTCTTCTCTTCTATCCTCTTTCTTCTTCTTCCTCTTATTTCTAGGGAGAGTCCAAAGACACAAGAAGAAAAAGAAAAGGAAGGTCACTTCGGGTCTATCGTACATGCAGTGGGGGACAATCGCAGCAGTAGTAGTTCCGGATGAACGTCTATCTTATCAAAGCAAGCCTAGTTATGCCTGCTCTTCTTCTTCTTGTTCTACTTCTACTACTGCTAGATACACAATCTCTATCTCTTCCCATGCCTGTATACAAATGAATCTTGGGAACATCTTGAGTAAGGAAACACCACCCACATGCAGAGATACACAGAAACACAACATGCACAGAGCAGTGAACATAAATGTGTCTTTACACGCTAGTTGTACGAACACATGGAGACAAACGTATATCATAGGTACGCATACACAAATAGATGGACATAGAGAGAAGGACATAGACAAAGAAAGACAGCAGAAGAACGTGAAAGAGAGAGAGAGGAAAGAAAGCCGCGCGCATGTGATGAACTCAGCCGGTTCCTCTCCACGCGACGACTACGTTGGTGTGCTATGTTTGAGATTTACAGAAAAGACTTTCCTCATTAGTCAGCACGACCGCCTTCAATAAACAAGCCCTTCACACTCTGAATGTCGTCAATTTCGCAACAATACATAAATATATACATAAAGATGTACATATAGATCCCACCTACCTTCCGCTTTCTTCGTTTCCTTATGAGTAAGAGAATAGCGTGATTTCCTAGGAGGCACAGGAGCATGCTCTGCTCCTTCTCCGGCTGATATTCACACCACGATTCCCCATACACACAAGTACTTAGAATAAGAGGAGCTGAGAGATGACATAGATGGGCGATAGATAGGAAGATAGATAGACACATATCGAGCCGTGTAAATGAGTAAGCCAAGCAACAAAGGTAAACGGCCGCTATACAATCTATCCCCCCCTCTAGTCACAGATCGGTCCTGGCTCTTACCTCTCAACTGATCGGCCATTCGCTTGCAAGATCATGAAGATAGTGTCAGTTAGCTAGTCTAGGTATATTACAGATCATACTTTCTCCACAACATTACAGGCAGGGAGATCTGCTCCTTTCTCTCGTAAGCTTTCTCAAACGAGAGAAGGTCATATTCACCTCCTCAAGCGAGTAAAGCAACAACGAACCCATCCCCTGAGAAGAATACACGTCAAATATATGTGTCTATACCTTTGATCTACCTACCTATCTTCTATCTATCTATCTCTATCTTCGAGACGACTCTCCCCTACTACGATTCCCCTTTGGGCCTATGGGTGCTACGGCTCCACGCAAGCTACGTCTATCCACCGAGCACCCTCTTGCCATCTTCTCTTTCTTCTTTGGCATTCATGATCTCCCGTAAATCAACAGACCATCAGAAAGATATAGAAACACACACGATCCTTTAACCTCTTGGACAAGCTCACCTGCAATAGTCGGAGCTCCCTCTCCTTGTACAGAACCTCTACGGCTCACAGCACCTCCCGCTGTTGCTGCAGGTGGGGCAGCTGCAGTACCAGCGGAGACAGCCTGAGCAGATGATTCTTCTCCCGAAGGCGGTTGTCCACGCTTACTACCATGTCGTGAATAGGCTGCTGGTCCCGGTCCTGCTGTAGGTACACCACCTCCACTACCGGAAGTCATACCCCTTAGTAGCCCTGCAGCTCCTCCTCCTGTTCCTGACGGCTCTCGTTGAGCTGCTCCACTCGCCGCACTACCTGTGATATGTCCGAGCTCTGCTGGGGTAGGAGACAGAGCAACGTTGAAGTTCTCGATAGGTTTAAGGGGGCCTAGACCTAGGCTTGCCTGGAGTTCATGAGAAAGGAAAGCAGAGAGACAGACATAATATCTCCGTATGAATAGGGAGAGACAACTGGAGATGAAGAGAGAATCGAAGAAGGAAGTCCTGACCCTGGTATTCACGATCGATTGTAAAATACGTATCTAGAAGAAACTCTCCTCCCTCACTGCTGAAGATTAGATAGGCATCATGAGCATAAGGATACGAATGCACCTGAAGAGCGCCTACTACGTGTATACATATACGAGCAAGGCGAGAATGGGAAGCTGTCAAACAACGAGAATCCAGACTGCGTTGGGAGGGACAATTGAAGGGAAGCTCGAGAGAGTGCTGACGAATCATCGTTATCATACAGCAGAGAAATGAAGAAGCTCATTGAAGAGGGGCATCCGGAAACCAGCTAGGGATATATGTATGTGTCCAGCAGGGGAACATGTGACCCCTGCTGGACACATACATAAACCCTAGTATGTCTCCACAGCTCTACCAGCCCTCTCTCTCCCCCTTCCTTATCGTCTTTTCTTTCTCTTTTTCAATTCGCATGCATGCTTCTGATCGTATCTTGATCGTCTCGATGACGCACCTCAGCACCCGAAGAGAAGACACTTGGACGTGGAGACGACACAACCCCTCCTCCGGGGGGTCCTTGTGTTAGATCTCCTACAGCTGCTGGGACTTCTCCTTCTTCTCCTCCGCCTGCAGGAACCCCCCCTTCTCCAGCAGACATGCCCCCACCTTCGGCTGGTACTGGGGCAATCCCACTCACACCTGAAGATTCTAGGAGTTGATCTAGAATCACTGATTCGGATTCCCCATCGACAAAATCGGATTGTTCTTCTTCTTCCTCCTCTTCCTCTTCTTCCTCTTCTGTCTCCCCTCCCTCTGACTCCGCAGGTTGTAATGTCGCATGCAGAGCTGCGTACGAAGAAAAGAAGATCATCATACCATAGACACTGACACTTGGGAAACATGGAGCAGAGACCTTAGCAAGCACAAGGTAAGGTGGACCCTTCAGTTGCAGGCGTCTATTCTAGCTCGTTCTTGCATGCGTGCATGTATGACTGGTATGGATCTTTTATCATCTCCGATGGTAGAAGATCCATACCAGTTGTCATCACTCCAGTGACTACTATCCTTCCCTACTATTACTACTACGACTCCTATCAATCCTATTAGTCCTACTATGACGGACACTACTTTCCACTACTTCACTCTACTACTACGACTACTATCACTAATACTACTGGATTAGTATTACGAGTATTTCTAGTGTGCCTAATACTCTTTAGGACTACTGCACACTCATAATAGGGCTCTCACTAAAGTACTACTATTACTTACGGTCAAGAAGCTCTCCACCTCTTAGAATGTGTCGCTGAACTTGCTTGGCTGCATCTGCATACATAATCGCATCCATCTCCTTCAGCTTCTGTTCCTGGGGAAAAATAGAGACAGGAGGCCGAGAGAGACGAAGAAGAAGCAAAAGATACAGGAACTCTACTGGTACACTACGCCACCAGGTCTAACACCCTACACTCTAGGCTGTAAAGCCCTTCGACCTCTCTCTCTAACTGCGACCGGTTCCCGAGCAAGCAGATACATATACACTGATAGATGCAGATATGGCCAGAGCGGATATCCATGTATACATACATATGTACATATATACTTCGTCCTATCATGTGAGTCCTCTAGAACTCCCTCTGAACTCTCTACCCGAACATAGCACAAGAAGAGAAAACATAATCCGGTACCGCGATATGCAGATTCCGCTCTTTCGAGAGAAGATAAGTCTTGCCTTGCTTAAGAAAAAACGTGAAGATACATCGAGCACCTCACGCTTGATATGCAACCCTGAACTCTGGCCATATGACTCTGCGGACAAGAGGCCTGTAGAACCTCTGAGGAATATATGGCACCTTCATGAAGTCTTAAGGAGAGTTTATGGGACCTTTTACTACCTGCTTAATCTTGAAGGCGGCGGCGTTCTTCCCAGTGCTGAAGACACGCTGAACGACGGGGTCTTCAAGCATACGGAGCATGCGAATCACTACGGCTGGGGGCTTCTTCTTTCTGAGAACAGAGATAAGAGACCCCAAGAAAAAACACGCGAGCAAAATGTATACGGAAATATAGAGGTATAGATGCACGTAGATAGAGAAAAGTGCACGTAGGGGTGGATGGATAGACAGGTAGGAAAGAACACTCATATACAGGGAGATTCAGATGCCGCGAGACATACGCTTGGATAGATACTTCTACAGATAGACAGATACATGGATAGTAATCGACTCCCACAATAGTAGTAAGTAACTAGATATGAGCGTGACGACCCGGGTTGACACTGCAGCAGTAAATGAAGAGTGGAAGAGAAATCACGAGATGACAGCATCGAAGTCGATGTCTTGTCATTCTCTTCCCCACAATCGACGAGGAGGAGGAGTAATAGGATAACAACGGAGATAAGAAAGGCGAGAATGATGCGGCGCATGCGCTAACCTCAAGCCAAGAGAATCAACTGTCCACAGTATCGATCTTCCCTCCTCCCTTTCCCCCTACGACGACGCTTCCGTGCATACATCATTCATCTAGAAAATCACCGCATTGTTCCTGTACGTCATGAACGACCAGAGAAGGAATCGCAGCACACGAAGAAGAGAGACACATCTCACTGAGATCAGAAGCCAACCCTATAGATGTAAGGAGACACAAGAAGTCCAGGAAAGAGAAAGGAGATCGTTCAGATACAAAACGTTACGATTCAACCCATTCTGTCTACTCCCGTAACCCTTCGGCTTCCCCTTTCTTATTGTCGTTCTCTATCTATTTGCATATATCCTGGAACCCCACCCCCCCTACATGTGTCTGCATCTACACGAAAACGGTCACCAATCCCGGCCTACTCTCCTATTTATAAGAGAACCATCTATCTAGGGCTACACACTTGTACCAATCAGCCTACCAGATAGGATGGAAAGAAAGAGAAAAGAGGAAGGAAAGAAAGAAACTGTGACTTACGGTAAACTTCTACAGCATTCAACACTGACGGAGCATACAAGAGCGCACATAGCAATTTCGCTTCTTGTCATAATCCTGTAGTGTGTTTGAAAGAAATCTAAATACAGCCAAAGGCAACGACCCACGTCATCGCGACATCTACGGGGAGAAAGGAAGAAAGGAAGAAAGAAAGAAAAGGAAGGAACAACGAAACAAAGGAGTCATGACGGTAGTCCTCTCTTCATACAGCATGTGCATTTAAAGAGACGATTCCCTACTGTTTGTGGAGCTGAGCGAATGAACTCACGGTGGGAAAAAGAAACGAAAAAAATCGGAGGTCGGTCACACGAGGGTCTAGATAGATAGATAGATACAAAAAGTAGATGGATAGATAGATATAGACGTAGATATGATCAGTGCTGGACGAAACGTTTTCTCGACAGAAGCTAGCAACGTGTTCCTTATGAAGCGGAACACTGAATTTTGAATGAGCCAAGAAACCTAAGTTCCTTCTCTTCTTACAGAAAGGCGTAGAGTAACTTGAGCTGAGATCTCGCTGTCTTCGAGAAAGCGCCCAGACGCGCGAGAACCTAAAAAGAAGGAGGAAAGAAGAAACACAAACGCCCCCTTCGGTTTGATTGACGTCTCGAAGCTCCAAGAAACCTATCCCTCTCAGAGACCTCCCAACCAAAGTACCTCTCCCCTCTGGCTTCTCTCATACAGTTACATGCATATAGCATATGGATATATATATATATATATATATATATACATGTACGTGTATGTTCTGCAGACAGTCATACGTATACATGTATATATATGATTGTGTATATATGTTTTGGCGACAATTCAGAATGAGCCTCGCACAGCAGTCTGAGGTAAGATACGTTATAACCTATACACGTAGATACTTATAGATATATATGTACACACACATAAGCGTTCAGAACTATATAGGAGAAGAGCAGGGGGGTGGAGATTTACCTGGTACTCGAGGATGACTTTGAAGATGAGCTGAAGCTGATTCTGACTTGAAGCAAAATGGAAGTCCGCCCATCGCATCAGCTGATCCAGTTTTTGCTAAAGGAAAAGCAAAACGAAGAATGACACACACACGCAAACAGATAGATAGATAGATAGGAACATGCGTGAAGATACTGTGTGGGGTGATCCCTGCAAATAGAGACGGCTTTCATCCACGATACCGGCGATGTACAGGAATGAATTTTTCTTGTATAGGGACTCGGACAGATCTTTATCTACGTCATTATCTCGCATCAAATATATCTCTAGATCAACATTCCCTCCTAAATCGCACGAGAAGCCAGAAACGCAGCCCGTCTCCTACCCGTCCTTTCCTTTCTCTCTTTGTGTCTTCTTCTCTTCCTTCGATTCTCTGATCATCCTCATCGTTCTGCTTCTTTTTCTTGTCTATCTCCCTTCTACACCTCTTCTCCCTTCCCTTCTTCCTCTTTCTTTTAATCATTCTTTCCCGCTTACCTTTTGCTTTGTCGCGGCAGACTGCTTTTTCCTCATCCGCCAAAGATCATGAGCTATAGCAAACCCGAAGCCAAGGACTCCTCCAAATACAAATGCCAAGAGCATCATTATAGGCCCCCAGGCCATCACACATACCGTACAGCCTAATCAACACAATGGGAAAGATGAAGAAGGAGAGAAAGAAAACGAAGAGAAAGAAAAAGAATTCGACAGTGAGAATGGCAGGCTTTCAGTAGAAGGACAACGGCAAAGAGGAAGGAGAAAAAGGAGAACAAGGACAGAAAGAAGGGGGTTAAAAAAGTGATAGATGGAGATACCATCGACACAGAAAGAGAGAAGAGACAACACGAAGCACACGGGGAGATGTATAGGAGAGCACAAGATAGGGATGACGGTGAGAAGGAGGTACGAAAGACGAGAATCTCCTTGACAAGATATAGAAGAGACCAATGAATTCTGAGCCCCCCTCTTGTCTGTTTGAGTAAGTAAAACCTGCATGAAACTCCCGACTAAACTCTCTGGAAACCGAGAGGGCGAGGCTTTCCTCTTTTCTCGGTGTCTAGGTAGACACGGTGTCTACATGACTGTAGAAGTCGCGCAGGGCAAGATAGAGCAGAAAACATCTTTCAGACATACGTATATATAGATACATACGTGCACGTGCATTCACCCCTACATCACTATGTACATCACGAAAGGTTCAGGGCATTGAGAAAGGGATAACACTCAGTCAAAAAAGCAGGGTGCGACTCGTGTGTATGTGCACATGTACAAGAGACCTCCTATACATATATAGAGAGAACAGATACTCACATGCTTATAGATAGATAGATGGATAGATAGATAGATAGGAGAATAAGCTGGATAGCTATCATACCCGCCGCGGTATTGATGGTCCATTCTGTGGTAGAAGTTCGAAAAGGAAGTTGCTTGGCTTGCTGTTCCATATAAACACGCTCGAACTCTTCACTTTCGCCAAGATTCTCCACCTGCTCTTCGTCAATCCTTTCGTTCCAGTAGTTCACATATCTGTATATGACAATCCGTAAAAACGCATGGAGAAAGGCAGGCGGAGACGGGAGAGACAGTAAATGATCGAGTTCAGCCGTGTTGAGGACTTACGCGGATTCATAGAATATACATCTACGTATATATATATATATATATACATTTGTAGGGGTTACAATAGGGGAGACTCACGAGAGATATATGCAGAATGAGAATACACGATAAGCTGTAATGGCTAGCAGATCAGAACTGAGACTCTAGAGATAGAAGAAACGGCCCCAAGCGAAGAGAAAGAACAGAAGATATCCTACGTAGCGTGTTTGGGTAGAATTTTCGACAAGTTAAACCTGATTTCTCTCTCCAACCATCTCCCTCTTCTCCCTTGAATTCTTCTATCCGTCCCTCCTTCGTAATTGTACCCCTGCCGTAGGTACACCCAATAGGACGAATAAGAATCAAGGTGAGCCGACGATAGATCTCATCCCGTTCTACCTTTCTCTACACATGTTTCCCTCATCCCCACAACTAGATCTCCCTTTACCTCCTTCTGGCGCTTCTCCGACATACGAAGAGCCTATCAAAGCGAAAGATCTCCTCAGAAAACATACCCGTCAACTGACTTACCCCTTAGGGACAGCATCGACACCTTCAACGACTCCTTTAAGGATATGAGCTGCAGCACTGCCCACTTCTTCTACCGGAGGTCTATTCCCCCCCCCCCCAAAACGCCGTGAAAGAGACCGATACGAAGAAGATCCTCCCGTGGCAAAGAAAGGATGAGCATGTCGGCCCGGGCTCGAATAGTTAGCCGTAGCACTTCTTACTGTGCCCGTTTTCGAGCCAGCAGTATCTCCTTCATGGGTAGGAGAGGCCATATGAGGAGACAATCGTGAAGCCGGAGGTGACGTAAGAGGAGGGCGCGAATGAGTAGTGGGAATAGATGGTACAGGTGCACGATGTGGCGGATTTGGTGTAGAAGAAGGATGAGCTTCGGTTTCTGAGGTATTGACATCTTCGACGACGACACTCTTCTTCTCTTTAGCTGACGGAGAAGGCGGAGAAAGGGTTGAAGAGGCAGAAGCATGCTTAGAAGAAGATGACACTTGAGTCCTCGCTGAGGGAGTTTTACTTTGACCCGCGGGAGACAGTAGCGGCGGTGTAGTAGGGAGAAAAGGAGGCTGAGATGCCGAGGCTGAAGAAGAAGAAAAAACGCTGCCCCTCTCTTCAGCTTCTTCACCTCCCGTCGGTACATTGGGTGGACGGGCGGAGTGAGGGTTGGAGGGGGAGGGAGACCCTGCCCCTCCCCCTCCGGGTGTATGTACGCTTGGTGTGCTCCCAGGAACACTGCTACCTCTTTTGCTTCCTACACTCCCGCCAGGTAAGGGAGAAGATGAAGGATTCGGAGAAGAAGAAGAACCAGAATGACTGGGATTCGACGCAGAAGGAGGAGGAGAAAGAGTTGACGTAGTCGTAGTAGACGGAGGGGGAGGCAGTGCTGTCATCATAGAGAGGGGATGAACGAGAGGAAGTAGAGAGAAGAAGAGAAGGGGAGTGATACAAGGGGAAGGATGTAGACGATAAGGATGATGAGAAGGAATATCTTGTTACGAGGGAAGACAGAAATCTTCGCCTTCTGTTAGTGTCTTCATGAGAAAAGACTTCCAGAGAAAGACAAAAGAATGGAAAGAATCAGTGCGTGTCCATAGAAAGAGAGAGAGAGACGGTATATAAGAACGAAGATCGGGTGAAACGATGGTATACAGGTCCGGACACAATGGGTTCAGGATGAAGGTGAGATAGGCTGTAGTGGACGGTAAGAAGAGAAGGTACCCCGTATACGAATAACTGAGAAGCCAGAAGAGCAGCGGATATGAAGGACGAAAGAAAAGAGGAAAGAAAGAAGAAAAGAAAAGAAAGAAAGAAATTCCGCAGCTAGCTGGAAGAGATCAAACGAGACTATTCACCCCCGTCTTCTTTCCCTCCTCTTTTCTTTACTAGTTCTCTCCGAACGTCACGATCTCCAAAATAAAGAACGGATCTTCTTCTTCCTTTTCCTGAGAAAGAAAGGTATCTCCAAGGAGGATGTATCTCTCATGCTGTCTGTATCATCGTCATTCATGAGAGCAATACTGGGGAGCGAGGGAGTCTCTATTCCTTAGACTTGAGAAAAGCGGAGACAAAAAAAGAAAGAGTCCTTTCTCCGACCTAGAGAGGTCTTTTCTTCTGAAGTAATAAACAAAAACAGAGGAATCAGAATAAAGTGAAGGTGAAAGGCTCTTTGGCATAAAGACGTTAGCAGCAGATGACAAGCATCTTCCACAGAAACAGCTTTCAGGGGAAAGAAGTCGTCGTTCTTTGTGGCAGTAGACTGGTATAACGAAATTCTTCTTTGTCACACTATGCCCTGCGAGTAAGGCCTATGTAGGCTGGAAGAAGAGGAGACGAGAAGTGGCGCTGTATGTAAGGTTTCGGGGGGGCCTTGCTTCTTTCTTCAAGGGTGTTCTCTCTCTTTCTCATCCAAATGCCTTCGAAACCCTAAAAGCACCCAAGCCTTTCATAAACATTCTCAAGAGGAAAAGAGGAGAGAAAGTGTGAAAGAAAATCTCCACTTTGTCGAGACGCAAACAGACCGATGAGAAATCAATCCATGGTCCACAATCTTCTTCTAGCTAACTACCAACCACCAGTACGACTAGGACGGTTCGAGAGAAGAAAAGGGAGAGAAAAATTGACCGCTGGGGTGGCTGGGAGGGGGGAAGAACGGGAGGTGAGTTGTGCCGGCTGTATTGAGGTCTTAGCCCTCTAAGGTTCTTTTTTCATCTTTTTCTGTTTTCCTAACTTTTGTCACTCTTCTGTTCTCTTCTCTTTTCAATGGAGTCGAGCACACACACGGAGACTGGTACCGTAACGATGGTGAGTAAAAAAAGAGAAGCGATCATCTTTCTTTTTCTCATTATCCGACATACGAAGGGGAAGAACAAGCAGTTTGACAGTCTTTCTTTCTATTCAAGAGAATCATATGAACTGTGCCGAGGAGATTTTTAGAAGAAAGCTCACTCTGTTACATCCTATCGGCGACTGAATACGCGATGAGTGAAAGCAGAGGGTGAGAGGCCACTTTCGTTCGTATTCGTGGCTTTCTTTTCTTGTTCTTCACCCCTTCGATTCTTGTCTTTTACCTTAAAACAGAAAGAGAAGAAGAAGATAAGAAGGCCTGCCTCTAGGCGGCACCCGGCGAGGTCGGTTTAGATTTTTTCTTCGCCCTTGAAGCGATCAAGGAGGGCTAAGAAATTCTAGCACGGTTCTTTCACGCTTTTCTTGTCGCTGTAGGGAGTCTGCTGCCAGCAAATCCTCAGCTTCTTCTTCACCTTCTTCCAAGCGGAGATGAGAGAGAAAGCGTCACAAGATTTTGTCAAGGGCGGGCAACAGAGAGCTAGTCGTAAGCGGAAGAGAGAATCGACCGATGTGTTTCTTCCTTTTTGGGGAGGGATGTATAGCTAAGTTCATCTCGCTTCTACTGGTGGTAGACACGTGATTACTTGCTCAGGATAGAGAGAAACCTGTAGGGTGGGAGTGTCCTTCCTTCTCCGATAGAGATGTTTGTTGTTAGTAGCAAGAAATCTGTAGGACGGACATCGTGGTTTTTAAGTGAAGAGTAGTCCGGGAGAAGAGAGGCGAGAGGCATCATCTAGGGTCTTCAACCTCGTATACCGTGGGAACCCTACGAAAACTTCCATCTTTACTGTAGACAAGTCATATCCGTTTGTCCATATGCTTACATGTGTGTACCCGTAGGTGGTTATCCATCGAGTGATATCTATATCTACACGCAATTCCACGAAGACCGGAAATCCAGCTGGTTACCCATTGACTTGCTAGGACCGCATAGTGCCCGGGGAGACAGTGGTTGTTGCGCGGGCAGCAGCGGCGGGTAGGCGCCGGACCTGCGCGCACACAGACTGTGTTGCGCGTAACTCACTCGACCGGCGGGCGAGCCCCCGGCAAGATGAGAAGTTGAGTTTTAGTCTCTACTCGTCGTATTTTTTGATTCCCCTGTTCCACGCAGTGCATTAGTAGTTTTGAAACTATATCAAATGGTATGAAACGCAGTAAGAATAGAGGAGAGCGACACTCCTGTGGTGGCCTGTGATAGCCTGAAGCGAGAGCGGGGCTCCGGCCGTCCCAGCGGAGATATTTTCATGAAGATCACTATTTCCGTGCCGCTAGGTGGTTCTTGTAGGTCTGCTTATTCCACGGGCAGCCGTCGCAGCAGTGCGCGACTAGCCCGGCGAACACTCTCGTGGTGTCGGGCCCGTCGGTTGCGCGGGGAACACACTTACATGCGTACGTGCCGTCACATGTATCATATCCACACCTATACACGTCATATAGAGAGGTGAGGATGTTTGGCTACACTGGGAAGCCCAAAAACAAAGAGGATGTCGGAAGAAAGGAGAGAGAATCAACTCGTGCTGTCTGCGAAAGAAGACAGGAGAGCTCTACTGGATTTGAGCGCGAGATGATGCCGATTCTTTTCGTAGAGCAGAAAAGTGTTCGAAAAATCGTATACGAAGGACTTCATGGTCCGACTAAACATTCAAATCGGGGACGTAGGTAACGTTTAGCAGACCATAACGACAAAGGAAGGAAAGACTCTGCCAGTCAACCCCCTGGTCTTATTAATCCTGGCTCTGATTCTCTCAACACTCGTAGGAAACGCATCTACCTGGGAGAGAAATGAAGAGAGTGAAAGGTTCGGGAGTCAAAGGAGCAAGACAAAAAGCAAGGGATTTATCAGGAAGAGCTGTTTATACCCGGAGAGAGCAACCTTCAAAATCTGCGGGTGCAAACAGAGAAGACTGATGCCATCGTCATCGAGTGACAGCACTCCTGTCAAAAGTTTTTGCTTCCTTCTCTCCTTGCCGTTGCTAAAGCAACCTTTTAGTCAAAATGGGGATACATACCTACATATAGAAACATATATCTACGTGGAGAGGAAAGTTGTACCCATGTGTAAACAGACGTGGCGTCGAGTATGCTGGGGGCGGTCCAAAGCAAGAAAGAACCGCTAAAAAGAAAGTTTCACCAAGGTACAAAAGAGAAAAGGAGCAAGGAGTCGTGCTACCTAGTGAAATCATTCTGAGCAAGCTCTACCCCATCCTTCACGTACGAGAATATACTGGAACGTGGGTTCCATTCGAGTACAGTATCCTTGCTATCTCCTCAACACGTACAGAAAGATGATTCATATCTGCCTTTATGATGGGTCTTCCTGTGTCTGGCGGGGGTATCTACAGCTCTTGTTGTAACGCTGAGGTGAGCCCATCTGCTTGGGTAGGAACTCGTCTATCTCACCGTGGAATTATTTGTATTCTCTCTCATTTACAGAGTTGCTCACGTCAATCGAGGAAAGAAACTACACTCGTGTTTGTGAGAGAATGATGAAGGCACGCATGACGAACGTCCTAAAGTTTCTTAGCAAGATGGGAGCGAACCAAGAACTGCATGTGGAAGAAAAGGCGGCAAAAGCCTTCTGTGAGGAGAGACCTTCGTCCTGACTTTTCTTGTCGACTTCGTTAGTGTCTTTCGCCCTGGTTCATTGTCTGTCTGTACGGCTTGGCTCTGTGTGATGTGTTGGAGAAGCGTATCGTTCATCTTTCGAGAAAAAGAGTTTGAGGTGGAGACCCCCCATCACGATCCAGATGCTGCTACAATGGACACAACCTTGAGGTTCGCAGCTCTTCAATATCGTGTTATCTCCTTATCAGCTATCTGCTTCGGTCTATTCATGGTATGAAGAGGAAGAGATGTTACCAGGGTAGAAGGAAGCAAAATCAAGCTGAATACTGGCAGGATACTAGCTGCATACGGAATCAGCAGAAGAAAAGAAATGAGCACTAGGCAGCAGTGTTGAGAACGTATCCTCAGGCGTACGTACACTTGGTGGACGAGTAACTCACCTCCCTCAGTCAATCTTTCTCTCTGTAGTTTTCTCTCCAGCGTGTCGAGCTGACTACAGGAGCGCCGTCAATCAAAGGACAATCGCTCTGCAGGTCACGAAGGTGAAGACGAGCGACAGTGATGCTCGAAGAAACCACACTGCTCGCTTCTGTCGTCAGTGTTTCTCTGATGAGAGCAGAGGAAAAGTTTCTTCCTTCAGGTCTTTCTAAAGCTACTTACGACGTCGTGATAGAGGTTGCATTCTTCTTTCATCACCTGGTGAACGTCTCCTACCGGTGTCCTGATTGTTGTCGCGCATGCGTGAATGGAAAGTTCGCTGGTCTTCTTCGTTTGTCTCTCGACCCCCCCCTCTTACTTCCTGCTAATGTCCTCCTTTCTGTGCTTTCCGGCGTGTAACTGGTTTGGGAAGAAGAGAGAAAGTTTTTACTGCTTGTCAAAGCACTACACTCTCGTGATGTTTTCTCGTCTTTCTGCCAATGACCGACCGGGGATTCTTCTGCTATTATGGAGAGTGAAGAAGTAACAAAGGACATTTCTTTTCATCTTCTCTGCTTGCTTCCCATTAATGCGAATCAAAGCACCGGATCCTTCGTTCAAAAACAACGAATCCGTGGAATTCCTGCTGATTCTCAGGGGTTGGGACGAGACGAGAAAAGAAGGAACGTGTTATGAGCAAGAAGGCTGGTGTTTTCCATCATAGTTATCTTCTTCTCGTGCTTTTTCTTCGTCTGGATTAGGAAGGAATTGCGATTGTTTTATCTCACTCGTTCTGCGGGTCTCTCTAAGACTACTTCTTTGTACGCATAGAGTATCTTTCTGTTTCTTTCTCTCCAGGTCTAATACATATGTGAAGGTGGAAATAGGCTCCTTCATCATGGTAACTATTCTCAAGTCCAGTTCCGCATTCTCGTCGTTTTCAGCATTCTAATCGTCATCATCAGGATTGTCTCACAACTCCCCACTTCAGAGAAGAAATCTTCTTAGCGTCGTGATCATCCCGGCACCTTTCCTTTCAATGGAATGTGGTAGCCAATAAGACGTCAGATTTCTTTTTGAGCCAGAAAACATCGGTCAATAAAGCACAAATCGGAGGAGGAGGAGTAGGGGAGCCGTATTGTGATGGTGGCCGTCCTTGACGACAGCGGCTACTGCAACTACACTGCGCTTACTACTACCACGCCTGCTCCGTTTCCTTCGAACGGTGTTTTTCTTTTTCTTTTCGGTATCCGATAACAAGCCTTTCTTCTTCTCCTTCATATCTTTTCATATGCACATCAGTCTCCCTTCGTGGATTCTTTATCGCATTCCTTCCTTCTTTATTTCTTTTTTCGGTGACGTCCGTCTCTTCAACTTCCCGGATAGAAGGAATCTGGATATACTTGCAGGTTTCCTTTAGATAGGATCTTCGTGTGTTCTCTTCTTGTTTCGGGTAAAGTCTTAAGAACGGCGTTTCATCTGCAGTGATTGACGAAAAGCATCCGAAGAGAGAGGAAAAAAAAGAAGGGGAGAAAGAAAACGTTCAAGATTCCTATGTGTGCCTATACTTTCTATATATGTGTTTGTTTCCGTGTCTATAGCTGAGAAGGTGTGTGCCTGTTGATGTATCCGGAGTTTTACTATCTTTCTTTCGTCTCTGGCTTTTTCCTTGTTTAAAGCTTTATCTCAACAGATCTTCATCTTTACACGGTACTTGGGTGGAGCTGAATGACGCTTTCCGTAGCCTCTAATCAACACGAGGAGAAATCACTATCCTTTCTCTACATATATACGTACATCTGTGTACAGGTACATCTCCACATGCGTGACTGGTTGATCGACGGGGACTGTGTAGAAGAGAAGAAGCTTCACGTTTCTCTCTATCTCCCTCTGTAGTTATCTTCGGATCCCCGCCATGATTTCGAACGGTCCATTTCTAATATCATCTTCGTCTATGTCATCACCTCCGCCCCCGTCAGCATCTTCATCTCTCTTGACTACTTCTTCTTCTCATGGATCAGCATCTTTTGTCGGTGAAGGAACTGTTTCTTCCTCGGCTCCTTCATTTCATTTGTCCTCTCAAGTATCCACCCCCCCTGCAAAAAAAGGAGACACCATCGATCTTAAAACATCCCAGTCTTCTTCTTCTCTCAAGACGACAGATCCTTCTTCTTCTTCGCCTTTACCCTCTCCCGCGTTAGGAAAGCCTTTTGATCGTAGTCTCTTTCGTTCCTTCCTTTGCGCAGCATCTCGACTCTTCTGCAACGATGACCAGATTGTTATTGTCGATTTTCTTGCTCTTCAAGAAAGAGCATTCACAGAAAAGGATTTAATAGAACGTTTAGGATGGCCGGATAAACGTGTCCGAGAAGCATGTGCTGCACTGGTACGAATGATGATCCTCGTCAAAGATCAAGTACATCCAGGAAAAGGAGAGAAGGGGGGGGGAGATCAAGGCGGAGGAGGAGGAGGGAGATCGTCTGAGAATAAGTGAGGACAAAGGAAGAGAAACATCCTATATATGTCTATGGTAACAACTATTCCATGTACGTCTGTCTGTCAAGATGTATGTATACATGTGGACGGCAATCTTCGACACAGCATTCACGTATCGCGCAGTGAAGCGTGAGTATCTATCTCTATATGTCTATTACTATCTTCACTCTTTTGGAAAGATCTCTTCAGTCTATCTGCATCTGTGTATGTTGACTCTAGATTCCAGTTTTTATTTGTTTATGGACTCCTATATTGGCCGACGTGTGTTTTCCGAAAGGACAAGAAGAGAGATTATAGAGTGAAGGACCGGAAAGGCCAACAGACAGGGTTTCTGGTGATCAGAAACAAGAGAGCTTCGTGTGGTCATCGGGAGCATCATCGTTACGTATTGGGGTCCTCTACACTTCATCTCTCGAGATCTCCATGCTGTGATCGTCTGTTGTTGTCGTGACTGTCCCCAGCTAGCTGTCAGTCATGCGAAGGGCGAGCTTCCGCGTATCTACTAAGCAAAGCTTCGTGCATGCACAAGGGTCTCCAGTGCGTCCTCAATGATGTATGTCTCTGGATCTAATTGATACCCCGTCTCTTTTTGTCTATGTGACTGTACTTACATGTACCTACCTGTCTATCCGTATCTGTCTCCTATGTATCCTCTCATCTATTATATCCGTATCTGCCTGTGTACTTATGTGCGTATCCGAATATCAGTCCATTATCTATGCCTTTGTATATCAGTACTATCACGTCTCTATACATACACATACAGATATACAGAGAGAGAAAGCTCTTTGTTTTCTCCTCTGCTATCGCACGAACTACTTCACATGACGACAGATTCTTCGACACACGAGATGCTTCCCCCTTAACTTTTCTCAGGTGTCTATACACCCGGTTGTTTTTTTCTCTCGTGTCTCGTTTTTCTCTTTTTTTGAGGAGCGGGAGTACTTCAAACGGAGGGGCGGGCAGCGAGAGTACCAGTTCATCTTCAACAGGAGGCGGAGGAAGTACGTCATCGCAGTATGGTTTTTCTTCATCTTTCTCTCCATCTTTAGCTTCTTCTTCCCAACAGTATTACTTCCGCATCTCGCCTTTCTGTCTTCTTGCCTTCCACTTTCGCCTTCAACGGGTGGAACAGCAAGTAGAAGAGAAGAGGCTTGCAGCAGAGACACGCGATGTCTTCTACTGTCCAATCTGCCGTACTCAGTATGATGCGATGGAAGCCCAGCTGTTGGATATCGATCCTCGCGACGCTCATTTTCTCTGTAAATTTTGTAATGAAAAGCTGGAACACGAGGTCAGTCGTCCTCAAGGAAAGAAAGGTTCTACGTACACATTGTGGAAAGGGGGAAGAGAAGAAGAAAAGCTTAGGGATTGTGTTTATTCTCTTGCCTCCCGTGAATACTGTAGAGTTTGGGTAGGTCTACCTGAGTTTGAAGCGTCTTCGAAAGTATGCGTGTGGAACTATTTGTGTACAGATGTTCCGGATGTAGGGTGCCTATTGACGTATATGTATGTGTGCATTATGCCACTGTACACATTGTACTCCGTGTCTTCACTGGCTACATATATAGTGATTGAGAAAGAGAGAGAAAAAGACCTGTAGAGACAAGTGTATACATTAGGCATGCGCGCCCTGAGCAGCTATATATTTGCGTGTATTTAAAATTGAGGTGGAAGGGAGAGAGGGCAAGCCAGTAGCCGACAAGGAGCAAGAAGGGTAGACGCGGACCGAGGGAGACTGATGATTGCGAGAGATAATTCCAGATCGGTTTCTGAAGTCCAGGGAATCAAAAGACAGAAAGAAAAAAACACCTTCAATGAGTGATGTCTCGTACATACAGGAGAACACCTCCACATCTATCTGTCTGAATCTGTGGCTATTGGATTGTATTTGAACCCGTGTGTCTGCCCGTCGGTATCGATATGTCTCTCTATCGGTTTCTGTATGTTTCCAAACACAAAAATCTTGACCATAGCGCATGACGCCTCCTCCAACCTCTTTCGGCTGTCGTTAAGACATGTACCTGTAGATAGCAAGATGATGATGTTCCCTATTCTCTTTCAGGATAGCAAGACTTTGGTTCAGCATGCTTCTTCACTCCAGCAACGGTGCCAAGCTCAACTGCAGACCATCAGGACTCTTGTCAGGAGAGGCTGGAATATGCAGGTAACTGAATGTTTGGGTCTAGTACAGAGGTATCGGTTTGAGATTCTTTGCCTATATAGAAGTGATAACTTTTTTCTGTCTCTTCGTTTTGACTGAGTCTAGAGAGATGCGAGTATCATCAGGCCGGAGAATAAGAAGAAACGAAAGGAAGAGGAAAAAAAAAGACTTCGGAGACATCCTCAGTATGGGTTACTCGGTCGAAGTAAATGGGAAGATTCTTTGTCAGGAGAAACAGACACTCTTCCTCTGCCGTCAATACATATATGAATAGACGCTCGCCATTTTTATTT
This sequence comes from Cystoisospora suis, assembly GCF_002600585.1. Classification (NCBI taxonomy): domain Eukaryota; phylum Apicomplexa; class Conoidasida; order Eucoccidiorida; family Sarcocystidae; genus Cystoisospora; species Cystoisospora suis. Next base: position 56,270 of record NW_027153071.1, read on the forward strand.
GTATGTATGTATGTATATGTATGTGTGTAGGTGTCATTCCCACACGTCTGAGGAGTAGGGGTCCTTAGAGACTGATCTCTAGATATAGATGTAGACAGTTATATACAGGTGTAGATAGGGCTGGCGTCCGTTGTACACTATCTCTATGCAGGAGGATGGTTGTGCGTGTACATATATGGATGAGTGTATGTATGTGTACCGATGGAATTACAGGTGCCTACCTTCCCTGTATGCACTCGGCCAGAGAAGAGCTTACATCGTAAAGGAGGAGAAGGCGGGGGCGACGGCAGTCTTGTAGGAAAGACTCATTCTACGACATCCGCAGGAGGAGGCAGATCCTCGTCGTCTTTTTCTGATTGCGGGAGTCCGGGTAGTGGTATTACGGTTGACGAGGAAGGTAAGGGGGAGGATTTCTTTCGTGATTCCTTTCTTCCTCCTTGTTCCATCTTATTCTATCATCTTAAACAGCTGTAAACAGAAGTCTTCTTCGATGGGTTCACGTGTACGCGGATATATACATACATACATACATAAGTGCGTACATACCTACATACATACATATCTACATCACAATCTGTTTAGCTCTGTCTGCACCAGCCCACCTACGAAGCAGACGTGCGTATGGAGTTCATACAGCTCTGCCTATGTACGCAGCTCAGACTCGGCTTCTTACCCCGTTGTATAGGCACTTCACATTTTTCCTCTCTCTCACTGCACAGAAAACATCAAGCCCTACGACTTTAGATACGAACTGATCAATTGACATCTATGCTTACTGTACGTACATGTTGTTGCTCGTGTATCTATCTATGTTTACCCTGCCTGCTGATAACGAAGTCTTGTGGATTATGATACGCAGAAGGCTCTTTTACGTGCTTACGTGCATGCGGACAGACGGACTTTCATCTGTTCTCCTTGATCATTTTCTTTGCTCGTGTGTTGATACCTAGGGAGTCTCCTGACTGGAGTATTCTCTGGTCAAGTCGGTCTAAACGTCCCCCTGCCGGTGTACACACACCTAAGAACAGCTGAGCTGTACTTTACCTTCATGTGTCGAGAGGAAATGTATCCATTATATTTAGATGTGTTTTTTGTGTACATCAGGAAGCGCAAGATCTCGCATTCGGCTTCAAATGAGTAGCAGCAACAACAAGACAGGAGGTAGTCATAGTGGTAGTAGTAGTACTGGCTCTTTATCTTCCTGGCTCTCTCAATCAAGTCATCTCAATGGTTCGAGTTTAGCTACAGCAGTCAAGAGAACAAGTCGATATTCTTCTTCTGGGCACTCCGATTTGAAGAGACACCTAAGCGCAGGGGGTAGCACTGAAGGCGAAAAGCTGTCAGGTCTGTCCTCCGGCAGTAGCGACTGCAGTGGAGCAGGATCGAATGTGACGAGTAGCATATTAGGGGGGGGAGGGAGACATAGTAGTCGAGGTAGTAGTCTTGTATCTTCTCCAGCTGGACAACAGCCAATCAAATCTAGGATCTCTTCAAAACAAGGTGGGAAAGAAGCTCTTTCTTCTGATCGATCAAGCGATATTATGTCGTCAACTACCACACCGACAGGAGGAGTAGCCGGAGGAGGTAGAAATCAGATTCGTTTTTCCATGAAGTCTAGTGCAGGTAGCAGTAGTGCAGGAGGAGGATCGAAGTCTTCGTCTTCCTCGACTGTCTCAACGAGTAAAAAAGGATCTTCGTTATCATCTAAGCATCGGACTGGGAAGGGTTTCAAGCAACATACCTCAGGGAAGCAAGATCTCTTAGAGAAGGCCCGAGTGAGGACCGCGGGGCGAGGAGAACAGGAAGAAAGAGAAGAGAGGGGAGATGGTTGCCGGGGTAGTCAAGTGAAGACAGGTGGGTCAGGGCGGGGAGGAGAAGGACAAGGAGAAGGACGTGATAAGAGCAGAGACACCTCAGCAGGTGTCAATACACCGGAGACCACAACACCTGTCCGTAATCACATTCAGAATACAAGGAGTGCGAATGATGGAGGCGAGAGTAAGAGTAGCGCGAGTAGTCGTTTTACAGCTGGATATTCTATGTCGGGAGATGTGAATGATGATGTTACGCAACAAGATCCAGTGACATATCGAAGTGCGTCATCGATCATGATGGAAGGACAGTCAGCTCAGCAAGCGTATGGAATAGATGAAGGAAGAAGAATAGAAGGCGAAGGAGAGGAGATTTTTACTGGGGGAGGAGGAGGAGAAGAAGATATGTTTTCCGGGCAAGCTGAAGGAGGTGAAAATGAAGAAAGAGAGGGAGAGAGAACGAACAGTACGGGAAATCCAGCACGTGAATCTCCTCCTCTTTTCTACGTGAAGAATCTAGGACGTGAAATGACCCTGGAGGAAGCATCTAACTACCAGCTTGATATGACGGCTGAGGAACACCAGGTAAAAAGAAGAAGGGGAACCGAATGAAGAGCAAGTGAATGTAAGAGAGAGACCCGGCTCATGTGGGAGACTAGGGGACAGGAAGAAGGGGGAGAGGAGAGGAGACGGAGTTGAGTTGGCCGTTCGTAGCTCTTACTTCTCTTCGCTTTTTGAGTTCATTCATCGTTCCTCACTCTTGGAAAGAAAACAAAATCTGGTTACTGCACGCGTTTACGAAGACGACCTGATAGATAGATAGGTGGATAGATTGATAGGTAGGTAGATACATAGGTAGATACGTAGATAGATAGATTAAAGACAGATAGATAAAGGATAGAGAGATATCGTGTTTTTCTTTGTCTTTTCTCTTGTGCTTTTGTCCTCAGAAATTTCTGGAGCTTCAGGCTTTATATCTCGACGATATTTTTTGATGTGGAGGGAGCAGTGGGTTCAGCCACCGCTTCGATTGTCCGTTCTATCTCATACTCTCCCTTTCTTTTTTCCTCTTGGATTTTGTCATAGCCATTGTTCTCTTCCTTGCTTTATTTCTCAGAAGTCTGTAGTTTTTTTCGTAGTTTGTAAATCTCTTTAGCCCATGCATGCGTCTAAGGAAAAGGGATGAAAAAAGAAGCTGATCAGACATCTGAGAAATCGGACTGTCGACGGATCATTCTTTCTTAAAGGGCTTGAAGAGGTCTCGATTTTCATTTATTTCGACGCTGACTAAAGTGGCACTTTTGCTGTCCTTTTCTCATCTTTGCCTTTTCGCCTCTCTCTAGTTTGAGTTCGCTTCATTCTGCTTCTTCCCGCTAATTCAGTTGAGGGCTAGGCATTCAACTGTCCTCTTCAAGGAGTCTAAGTTCATCATACTACCGCTGACCGCCGGGGTACATTCGCATGTGGGAATCTGTGTTTTGCCGTGTGTGTTCTCCGCGTGAGGCGGTGAGGTTGAAGGAAGAAAGAGGCTGCACGAACAAAAAGTCTAAAGAGTAGACGTTTTACACCATAAGAGATTCAGGGTAGTATCAGATTTCAGATAGATAGGACAGGCTCACTCACTGTCAGTTAGAAAGAATGAGTAAGTAGTACTCACTCAGCACTCAATAATTAGTAACGATAACAATAGGCTTCCTCTTCATCGGAGTAATCATGATAATACCAATAAATTTTCGCGATGATCCGTCAGCTCAAGAATACTATGCAGTAGTCGTAGTGGTCAAACAGAGTGATAGCAGTGAGCTGACGTGGTGACGCCCCTAGTAACAATGACGAATGAATTCGAGGAATACATTCAGAAAGAAAGAAAAAACATTCATGAGACTTGAGGGGAGAGGTCTTTTTCTTCGCTACAACCACGGGTGCTACCACCGATCGTTTCAGCTTCCTGGAAGCGGTGGAGACGGCGTTGGAGAGACCTATTCTGTGTATGCATCCCTCTTTATGTCGATTTTCTGTACCCAGGTGTTTGAGAATTATAGTCGACACGTCTTCGTGTGCGTTACTGTATATAATAGACTCGAGCATGTGCCTACAGTAGGTGAAGAGAGAAGTAAGAGAATGATTCAACCTTCCGGTGAATTTTTCCGTGCCGGCGAGTGGTGCTGGCTGTAGTGACGACTGTCTCGAATAACACGGACCAAATTCAGTAGGGGGTAATTCTTAGGCTTTGCCGTCAAGAAAACGGAATTAGCGTCGCAGGGACGCGGAGTGATTGAGCGATTCAGTAAACAATCACGAGATGGGGGATCGAGAGAACAGTAAGGCGGTCTTTGACTTTGCCGCTGTTTTGAGCAGGAACCAGGCGACCGGGCTACACTTGGGCACAGCCAGTCAGGGTTACGTGCCATATATTCGATATGGCTTCTGCACCCGGTGGCGAGCCGCCCAGGGCAGGAAGCTAGACAGAAAGAGAAGTTGTCTGCAACTAATTAACGCCCCAAAGAAAGACGGGTAGAAAAACCGTAGCGACGGTGACGCACTCTAAGCTGGGATCACGAGGACGGGCAGATGAAGTATCCTCTCGGGGCCCAAGCAAACTTGGTCTTATCACCTATGACTTTTAGGCCAGCTTTTCATATGATGTTGAATTTGTTGCTTGTATAGCCTGGCTCTCCTTGTTCGTGCCCCATCAAAGTTGATACACTGTTTAGTGTGGGTACCGGGGCTCCTGCTTCGGGCTTGCTGCAGATGCAAAACGGCAGTTTCGTCGGCAACAACAGGGAAGAGACGAGCGGCAGAAGGCCTAGAGTCCGAGAACCAAATTGAGGAAACTAGCCAAGTTTCGAGGAGAAAGGAGTCAAACGAGAACAAGAATTCCAACCCGAGCCACAGAGCCTGCAGGATAATAACATCCAAGAACAACGAGCTAACCAAGGAAGTGGGGAGAATTCAGGACGGTTTAGCTTCTCGTAATGGAAAGTGGGGCGTCTGATGGCCGGCCAAGCAGGATCCTCGTACAGCTTGTCTTCTCCAGCTTGGAGAAAGCAGCCGAACAGCAGTCTTGGCTGCACGTCTTACAAGCTGGAACGCTGATCCTTTTGATATTTTGGTGCCGCGGTATGTCTGGCCTTTATTTGTAGAGCTAGTAAGAACATCCAGCACGTCTCAGAGTTAGTAACGTATGGGTGCTTGGCAGAGAAATTCAACTAGGTCTCCGGTCCCCTAAGGCGGCAGCAACAGTAGAGGGGCCCCGGCGTGGCAGCGGCTGGCAGCATGCCTGGCGATGGGTAAGATTGTACAAAAGACGGGGAGTGCAATCTTCAAGACGGAGTTCCGAAGAAATAATGGCACTAGCCTGGCTGATGATGTGTCTTTTTTAGACCGTTCTGACTGAATCCACTGTGCTCGTGCCGTTGTCTGGACTCGTCTGTCGTGTCAACATGTTCTCTTTTTCTTCCGGTTGGGCTGACTCCTCCACTTTGTGAACACCCTGGTTTGTAATCTCAATCCTTTTAAAGAGCACGAATCATCCTCACTTCATGCCAAGACGCTGCCAGTTGTCTGACGACCCCTATCACCTTTTCCGACTGGCGAATGAGATCCGCGGACTCCACGGTAGATATTCTGTAAGAAGTTAGTCGATGACGAGGCCAGTTTCTTTTTGCTCTCTGAGCCACGGTCTCAACGGGCTTATTCTTCGGACCGACAAAACGTCAATCTGTGAGCTATTCGTACTTTCGGGTGGCCGCTTTGCTAAATTTACGAACATCATACACCTCTTCTGCTGCGTAACCTGGGTTTAAGAGGTTGAAGTCTGAAAAAACCCAGGTATGAATAGGCCGGGCACGGATCCGCGCGGACTTCCCGGTGTGTGGTGCCCGCCACGACTGCAGGCACCCTACGTTTACACCCGGCGAGGTGTACAAATGAAGCGATATCGCAGCACTCTTGCTTGGTACTCTCGCAGGTCTTGCTCACCTGTACACACCTAGATCACATTATCTTGTTTCAGGAAGAACACACAGAACGCGAAAAAAACTCAATCAAGCTTTTCCAGCGCCGCGTTGGACCTCCTGCCGTCAGACTCCTCCGGCCGGCTAGCCGTATACATGCATTTTCCCTCTACACGACTGTGTCCCAATTATACGTGTATACTCTATCACCCGTACGTATATGTGTACATTGCGGTGCGCTGCCCTCCAGTCTCCCTGCATAGCAAGCTCCGGGCGACATACCGTCAGGAAAGCTGCGGGGACAGAACAATAGGGCAAGCGGAGGTATCTCTTTCCTGACAGAAAGCCCAAAGCAAAAATCCTTTTGTGCGCAACCCTGTTCAACTATACAAGGCGTACGCTATCGTGCTGTCTGCCCTTCATGCCGCCCGCCGGTCGTGTCGCTCGCTCTCCCGACTGTCCGGCAGACATAGAGATGTGTCCTGCTCGTATCAGCCACAACACCACTCCAGCCTGACAACTTCTGTCCTCTGCGCAGCAAACCGTGACAGCGCCTGAACTTAGTGCCGAGCAGCTCCGAGCCGCCCTAGTGAATCTCGTAGAAGCTGCGGCCTTAGGCTACACTCTCGCATAAGGACTAGAGCAAGGAAGTCCGCAGTGCGCCTCCCGCAGCTTCACCTCGGCACACTTGGGGGACGCAAAACCTATACGGTGACTCAGATGGCACGTCCCGCATGAGTAGTCCGTCCGAGTACGACGCCCAACTGTTGGTTCGCAGAACTCCCTACACTAGGGAAAAGAACGATTCACGATGGCACGTCCCGCATGAGTAGTCCGGCCGAGTACGACGCCCAACTGTTGGTTCGCAGAACACCTTACTAGGGAAAAGAACGATTTACGAAAAAAAGACACTGTCACTCAGAATACGGTACAGCCAACCACACGAGCGACAGCCAGCCCTGGTGTCAGTGATACCACCAAACACGAATACGAAAAAGTCCCGGGTAGTTGTCTTTCAACCTTTGCTGGTCCACTTGTCGCAGTCGCGCACGCTAACGGAGGTTGGTGCAGCATCGTTCGGACGCCTCGAGTGGTCGGAACGGCAGGCTTCCATGTGAGTGCGCGGTAGTCAAGAAGAAAATGCTGGCAGACACGAAGTGACGCGCTCTTGATAGAAGAGCGGCACCGAGAACAATCAGCTGACGACAGAAGGGGGCAGACAAAGGTCCTGAAACAGATGAGAAAACAAGGGGAACTCGGGAAGGGTCTGTTAAAGCAGCAAAAGAGAAGATCAGTCAGGCGGGAGACACACACTCGGTTACAACACTGCACAGCCACAGGCGAGACGAACCACCAGAGCAGGCTGCAGGAGAGGGCACGACGAATTCCTGGGAACTCGAGATAGAAAATGTGTAACTGGTGTGCGAGCATCCGACGTGATCACGCTCACCACGTGTCCCACTACGTCTCCAAGCATAAATTACCCGTGATTGCGGCCACCGGTACCTGCGGCTTAAATGAGTGTTCGCTACGGTGACTCCACCGGAGGCTCCCCACTTTCTGTTTTCTGCTGCCTCGCACGACTTCGAATGTGGTTTCGCTTCTACTCTACTCTCCGATGAGAGTCTGGACACCGACATCAACAGGTACGTCTCCACCACAAGCTACAGACAGCACTTCGGTTCCCAGTGAAGTTGACCGACACGTGTGTGGGGGCCTACCATCAGTGGTACTTCGTTATCCAGCGAGTATACCATGCTGAGCAAAGTGACGTGTGCATGCCGCCGTCGCACAGAACGTGGCGGGCTTCTGTTAGTACGCCCCTGCTAGACACCGCATCCTACGGGACAGGTTTGGAAAACTGATGCAATACATTCCCGGATCAGATTACCACGGGATAAGGACCATAGAGAGTCCGGCGTTACCTATACAACATTGACTGCCACTCGGTAAACCCTAGGTACATTTGCTTACATCAGCATGAGTACAGCTGAACTTGAGGACGGAACCGTGTTTTTCCCGGGCAACAGTGGCAAACTCGGCAGCCTCTACCCAGTTTTGAGAACGGCAGTCGGGGCCCCACCGAGAAGAGCTTACACGAATACGTGTCACGACGTGGTAAATGGATGACTGAGGGTCGTTCCCTGATCTCTCCTCGAGGCAACACTAGTGCACATCTTCTACACGCGGCATGGGACAGATCAGTATTCCGGGTGTCGAGGAACATTCCTTTCTTGTATCCGAACCCACCGTCTGCTCAGGAGGCTACTGATTCTCCACGCTTGCTCCTGCATTCGACTGCGCGTCCGCCTCCTCCGCATCAGGGATATTGCCACCTTGTTCGCACGACAGCTTCGCCCCTGCGATAGTGCCCTCGGCCGCCTCCTTGAACTTGCTGAAGCCGTCACCTTTCAGGTAACACTTGTTCTCGTCGGCGTGCCAAACGAAAACCCT
>NW_027153072.1:0-360 GCF_002600585.1 Cystoisospora suis
CAGCCTAACGACCAGGAAGTACCAAGAGGGAGTTAGACCCAGATTACCCCGGACGCGACACATGTGCCTAGATTGGCAAGAGGGCGGAATCGCGAGAAGGAAGAGGTTCCGGCCGAAGCATCGAGTACGGCTAGTGAGAACAACCCTGAGGAGGCCTGCAGAGACGGAGAGAGGCGCGTCAGGCGTTAGGACCGCCTGGGACATTGAGATCGCACGTCGTGGCGAGGCTGTCCAAAGAGAGACAGAGCGCCCCCATACGCAGAGGAGGCCACAGCCGCAGAGATCACGGTAAAGGGAGGTCGTGCTCAAGTCAAGGAACCCCGGTGAACTTTCCGCACGCGCAGAACCCGTGTATTCCAC